>NW_028135454.1:0-183251 GCF_964662115.1 Mustela nivalis | reverse complement strand
ATCCTTCAGGGAATGTGGTTAAGGGCTCTGGGACCAAAGTCTTCAGACACAAAATTGTGTATCAATTAGGAGGGAGGTGATGGAAGCCCCGATCTGCAGACGCTGAGGGCAGCTCCTCAGGATTTGAAATTCGTGTGGCTGGGAGGCAGGAGCAAAGGCTTTTCTGTCTGGATTGTGTCTAGGATGGCCTTGGAATGGTGGGGTGTCCTCATGTGTCCATGGAATATTCTACCTCTCTGGGGATTCTGCCCAGCACTCAAGAGTTTGGTGTCTCACTGAGAAGGAGAGAGCGTGGTTTACTGTTTCAGTGTTTCCGTCAACACAGGGATTCCAGAGATGGGTTATAGGTCCCTGTGCCTGGATAACCCTACAAAGGCTTAGTATTTGGGCCTAGAGGCTTGACTGCTTGGCTCTGTGGGGCTTTGGTTCAGCTCCCATGGAGACTTGTTGGAAATGGGTCTCAGGGTAAGGGTCACAATGCCTGTTTGTGCCCAGATGCCCATCCTGAGTGGGCATTGGCTCTTGTTCCATGCACCTGGATCCCAATATGAGGGTTGGACCACCATATCAACATTTAATTTTCCTTCTATGAGGAAGGAGGAGTACTCTTTTGTGCTTCAGATTCCCCCATGCACAGTAATTTGAGCTATGTTCTGGGACTGGTACGTGAATAACCAGGTTGGTTTGAGATGAAGGACTCAGGTCAAGGCAGGTCACACCTGCCAGATATGGGTCCCGCTATCTAGGTGGCTACCAGGAGGTCGGGGCTCGAGCTGTGTCAGACAAAGCATTAGTTCACAAGGTGGCCTATGATATTGTGGTGCTATAGAGGGCTGTGCTGGTGGAACCTTATATGGAGTTTCACGCAGACCCATAGGGCACCTCTTTTTCTGGTGGGCAGGCAGAAGGCTGCATTGTGGCTCCCAAATTCCCAATATGGGGGACTTGAAGGCGAGGAGTGTGAGAACAGAAGGCAGAAAACACAATCTATGCTTAATCTCAGTGCCGAGAACATGGCCGTTCCAATGTGCAGTGGTTTTTTCGAGATCTCCAGCATCTGAGTACAGGCGAGGGTCAGATGTCTGCTCATGATAGAGTTTGTATCTATCGTGGCCAACAAATGAAATATCCAGCACCTGAGTAAAGGTGGATTTCAGATGTTTACGCACACTGGAGTTTGTGTCTCTGATGACCGAATGGAGGAGTGGCATCAAGAGGCTGATGCATGTGAGATGCTCCAAACAGCAAGGTTGTTTTTTCTACTGGACAGTTAGAGTCTGGTATGTTTTCTGCAGGGCCCCCCATGTGAAAAGTATGGGTAGCAGAGCCCTTCCACATGGATGCCTGGAAAGCACACCTCCATTGACCAATGCAGCTGAGGAACATGCAGGTTCTTTACGGTGCTTCTGGGGCGAAGCACCAAGGTCTTGAGTTGACATGGAATCTCTTGAAGATGGGTTACAATGCTGGTTTTTTTTTACCAGGTAGATCTTAGAATGTGTTGGTGGCTAAGGTGCCTGCAAGATTCTCCTACCCCGAGGGTTTAACACAGGTCGAAGAGCACGGTTACCCTCTGGGGACAGGAGATGTAGTGTTTTGTGGCTCAGGGACCACATGCCATATCATAAGTTCCTATTCAAGAACAGGCCTCTGAAGACAGATGCCCGACAACCTAATCTAGGGTTCCAATGAGTCCCAGGGGCATGAGAGGTTCAATCTTCAGACTTAGGAAAGTTGACTTGGGTGTCTGCCAGGATGTAGGTGATCAGGGAGTTTCAGACTGCGCACTTATGTCCAGAGTAACCTCCAATATTGGGGTGGCCACAGGGGTCTTGAATGTTTCAACCAACTCTGGAGGGTTTGGTTAACTGACATGCACAATTTCCATGGGGATGGCAAGCACAGTCCTGTGGTGTGGCTCCAGAGACTCCACCCTGGAGGGCATGTGAGCCATGGTTCTGGGAGGGAAGTCTGCAAACACAAACTCGGGTTAGGTTTAGTGGCTAGGTTATCGCAGGGCAATGTGTAGACCTGGAAGGCTACTCGTCAGGAACAGTAACTGGAATGACCCGAAGGTGGAAGCACAGGCTTTTATATCTGGATTGTGTGTCTAGGGTGACCTCAGAATGTAGCTGTGGCCTCATGGGTCTATGGGAGATTTTTCCTCTAAGGATACTGGCGGCTCCCAATATTTTGATGACTTTTTGAGATGGGAAGACTGCTATTTTCGATCTTACGTGTGCCCCAAAACAGGGATTCCAGAGATGGGCTCTGGGTCTAGGCGCCTGGAAAATCCCACCAAGGGTTGGGATTTGGGCTTATGGGCAGACCAGGCCTGCAATGCAGGATCTTGGTGGTGCAACTGAGAGGGCTTGTTTGGAAGCATGCTCCGGCTGAGCATTACAATGCCTGTTTTTGCCCAGGGTGGCCCTCAGGAGTGGGCGTGGTCCCATTGTCCATTTTCTGGCTCCCACACTGAGGGATGGACACACATTCCAATGGCCAGGTTTCCAGCCATGGGGAAGGAGGAAATATCTATTGTGCTTCATGTTCCCCCATAGGCAGGGATTACAGCAAAGGTCTGGGGACAGATGCCTGAATACCAAGGATGCATAGAGATGACAGATTTGGGCCATGGCCGTTCTCACATGCTGGATATGGGCCCCGCTCTCTGGGTGGCTGACACGAGGTCTGGGCTCAGGCTGTGTCAGACACAGCACTAGTGGCCAGAGAAGTCTATATATTGGGGTTCTCTCCAGGGCCGAGTAAATTGATCCTCATGTAGGGTTTCTGGCGAGACTCACGAAGCACTTCTTTCTGTGGGGCAGGCAGAATGCTGCCTTATGGATCCAGAATTCCCTATCAAGAGGGTTTGGGGACAAATAGGGTGAGAATGCAATTGTAAACACCAGCTATGCTTAAATTGAGTGCCAAGCGGAAGTCAGTTTCAATGTGCAGCAGCTTATACGAGATATCCAGCACCTGAGTAAGGGCAGATGTCAGATATTTGCTCACACTGGAGTTTGTGTCTAGGATGACGACTAATGGAGGGGTGGCTTCAGGAGGCAATGGAGGATTACCCACGCTTAAGATTGTGAGATGCTCCAAACAACAAGGTTTCCTTCTAATGGACAGGAGGAGTCTGTTTTTTTTTCCTCCAGGGTCCCTCAAGTGGAAGTTTGCGTAGCAGAGCCCTCCCGCATGGATGACTGGAAAGCACACGTCCAATGACCATTGCAGCTGAGGAACATGACAGGTTCGTTTTGGTGGTTCTGGTGCCAAGTACCAAGGCCTTGAGTTGACTTGGAATCTCTTACAGATGTGTCCCAAAACTGGTTTGTTACAAGGGAGTTCTTAGAATGTATTGGTGGCTATGGGCCACGCTGAGGGTTTGGCACAGGTCGATGTGCACAGTTTCCATCTTGGGAGAGGAGATGTTCTGTTTTGTGGCTCAGGGTACATATGTTGTATCCTGACTTGGTATTCAAGAACAGGCCTCTGAGGATTGATGCTTGCAACCTAATCTAGAGATCCAATGATGTCCTTGGTGCCCATCAGGTTCAATTTTCTTACTAAGGACCATTGATATGGTTGTCTGACTGGATGTAGGTGATCAGGGTGTTTCAGACTGTGCATTTGCATCCAGAGCCACTTCCACTATTGGGGTGGGCTCAGGGGCCTTGCAGGTTTCTCCTAACTTGGAGGCTTTGGGGAACTGTGATGGGCACAGTTTCCTTGGGGATGGCAGGCCCAGTCCTGTGGTAAGGCTTCAGAGACCACCTCCTTGAGGATATGAGAGCCATGGTTTTGGGAGGGAAGTCTGCAAACACAAATTTGGGTCAGGGATAGTGGCAAGGTGATGGCAGGTCCAATGCCTAGACCTAGAGGCATCACGTCAGGAACTGTAATTAGGGTGACTGAAAGCTGGTAGCACAGGCTTTTCTATCTGGATTGTGTGTCCAGGATGGGCTCTGAATGTAGACGTGGTCTCATGGTTCAATGGGAGACTTTTCCTCTCTAAGGATCCTGGTGGATCTCCATAGATTGGTGGTTTTTCAGAGAAGAAAAGAGTGCTCTTTTCCATCTTAGGGGTGCTCCAAAACAGGGAAGAATGCTGTTTTCCAACTTAGGCTTATGCCAAAACAGGGATTCCAGAGACGGGCTCTGGGTCTGGGTGCCCGGATATCCCACCAAGTGTTAGGATTTGGGCCTAGGGGCATTCCAGGCCTGCAATGCAGGATCCTAATGGTGTAACAGAGAGGGCTTGTTTGAAAGCATGCTCAGGCTGAGGGTCATCATGCCTCTTTGTGCCCAGGGGGGCCCTCAGGAGAGGGCGTAGTCTCATTGGCCATATAGCTGGATCCCACTTTGAGGGTTGGACACCCATTGCAACAGCCAGGCTTCCTGCAATGGAAAGAGGAGTTCTCTATTGTGCTTCAGGTTCCCCCATTGGCAGGGTTACAGGAAAGGTCTGTGGAAAGTTGCCTTAATACCAAGGATGTGTACAGATGACAGGCTAAGAATTCCCAGGTAACAAAACAGCATTGTTACCCATGTTCATGACATTCCATGTAGAAATAAGCCTTAGTACGTCGCCCCAGAGCCACCAGAATGAACTTGCCATGTTCCTAAGCTGCAATGGTCAGTGGAGGTGTGGTTTCCAGGCAACCATATGGGGGTGCTCTGCTACACAAACTTTGCAATTGGCTGGGACCCTTGAGACAAAAAAACAGAATGCCCCTGTCCGGTAGAAGGAAACCTTCTGTTTGGAGCATCTCACAAGCCCCAGCGTGGGAAATTCTCCATTTCCTCTTGAAGCCACCACTCCATTTGTCAGTCATCATAGACACAAACTCCAGCATGAGCAAACATCTGACATCCGCCCTTACTCAGGTGATGGATTTCAATTCGATCGCTGCACACTGGAATTGCCTTTAGTTTGACTGAATTAAGCCATAGCTTGGGTTTACAATTCCATCCTCAGTCTACTGGTCCACAAGCCCTATTGTGAGGGAATTCTGGAGCTACAACACAATATTCTGCCTTCCCCATAGAAAGAAAAAGGGCCTGGAGAGTCTGCCCAGAAACTCCATATGATGGTCAATCTTCTCGGTGCTAGACGGAACCCTGATTCATAGGCTGCCCTGGGCACTAGTGCTGTGTCTGACATAGCCGGAGCCAGGACCTAGTGTCAGCCACAGAGAGATCAGGGCCCATATCCAGCATGTGAGACCAGCTATGGCCCAAGTCTGTCTTCTCTTCTATTCTTGGTATTCAGGCATCTGTACCCACACCTTTGCTGAAATCCTTGCCATTGGGGGAACCTGAAGCACAATAGAGAACTCCTCCTTCCCCATGGAAGGTATTCTGACAGTTGGGATAGTTGCTCAACCCTCAAAGTGGAAGGCAGCTCCATGGCCAAGGAGACCATGTGCACTCATGATGGCTTCCCCGGGCACAAGCAGGCATTGTGACCTCAGCCTGAGCATGCTTTCAACCAAACGCTCTCAATTGCATCTCTGGGACCCCGAATTGCAGGCCTAGTACACACCTAGGCCCAAATCCTAACCCTAGTGGGATTTTACAGGGGCCCAGACACAGAGCCCATCTCTGGAATCCCTATTTTGGGGGACCCTTAAGATGGAAAACAGCACTCTTCCCTTCCCCGAGATAGTCACCAAACTCATGGTAGCCACCAGGATCCTTGAGTGGAAAAATCTGCCATAGGCCCATGAGAACACACCTGCATTCCGAGGCCATCCTGGACATACAATCCAGATACATATCATGTGCTATCACCTTTGAGTCATCGGATTTACAGTTCCTGAAGAGCTGCCTTCCAGGTCTATGCATTGGGCCTGCAATCACCTTGCCATTAACCTAAACTGAGTTTGTGTTTGCAGACTTCCTTCCTAAAACCATGGCTCACATGACCTCCAGGTTCTGGCATCTGAAGCCACACCACAAGACTGTGCATGAGATCCTCAAGGAAACTGTGCCCATCACTTTTGCCCGATACCTTTAGATTAGGAGAAACCTGCAAGGCCCCTGAGCGCAGCCAAATAATGGAGGCCGCTCTGGGCACAAATGCACAGTCTGAGACACCCTGATCACCTCCATACAGGCAGACACCCAAGTCAATGCTCCTGAGTCAGAAGATTGAACCTGACATGCCCCGAGGACTTCATTGGCACACTAGATTAGGTTTACAGGTATCTGTCGTCAGAGGCCTGCTCTGGAATATCAACTTATGATAAAATATATAGTCCCTGAGCCACAGAACAGAATATGTCCTCCCCAAAAAGGAAGCCATGCTCCTGTAATTGTGTCATACCCTAAGGGTATTTGGATCCTGAATGGCCCCTTAGCAACCAGCACATTCTATGATATTCCTGGTAACAAACCATCATTGTGCCCCATCTTCATGAGACTCCATGTCAACTCAAGGTCTCGATATATTGCCCCAGAGCCACCAGAATGCACCTGCCATGTTCCTCAGCTGCAATGGTCAATGGAGGGGTGATTTCCAGGCATCCCTGTGGCGTTCTCTGCTACAAAACTTTCCACATGGAGAAACCAGAGAAAACAAACCAGACTTCTCCTGTCCGGTAGAAAGAAACTTTGCTATTTGGAGCATCTCAGAAGCCCCAGCATGGGAAATCCTCCATGGCCTCTTGACTCCACCCTTCCATTTGTGGGTAATCACAGACACAAACTCCAGTGTGAGCAAACATCTGACATCCACCCTTACTCAGGTGCTGGATATTCGAAACGGCAGCTGCACACTGGAACTGCCTTTTGCTTTTCACTGAACTTAACCATAGCTTTGTATTACTATTCTATCCTCACCACACTGCTCCACAATATCTCTTGATAGGAAATTCTGGAGCCACAACGCAGTATTCTGCCTTCCACATAGAAAGAAGAAGGACCTGTTGAGTCTGCCCAGAAACTGCACATGAGGATCAATCTACTCAGACCACGAGGCAACCCTGATTAATAGATTTCCCTGACCACTAGTGCTGTGTCTGACAGAGTCTAAGCCCCGACCTCGTGTCAGCCACCCAGAGGTGAGGGCCCATATTTAGCATGAAGATCGGCCATGGCCCTGGGCCATCATCTGTACCCATCCTTGGTATCCAGTCATCTGTCCCCCAAACTTTGCTGGAATTCCTGCCAATGGCGAACCTGAAACACAATAGAGAACACCTCCTTCCCCATGGCAGGAATATTGGCTGTTGGGATGGTTGTCCAACAGCGTGGGAGCCAGCTGCATGGCCAAGGAGACCATGCCCACTCCTGAGGGCCGACATGGGCACAGGCAGGCATGGTGATCCTCAGCCTGAGCATGTTTTCAAACAAACACTCTCAGTTGCTCCTCCAGTACCAGCATTGCAGGCCTGGTATGCCCCTAGGCCCAAATCCTAACCCTTGGTGGGATTTTCCAGGTGCCCAGACCCAGAGTCTGTCTCAGAATCCCTGTTTGGGGCACCCTTAAGATGGAAAACAGCACTCTTCCCTTCCCTGAGAAAGGCACCAAACTATTGGGAGCCGCCAGGATCCTTAGAGAGAAAAAATCTCCCATGGACCCATGAAAACAAACCTGCATTCCGAGGCCATCCTGTCCACACAATCCAGAGAGAAAAGTCTTTGCTACCGACTTCGAGTCATCCTATTTACATTTCCTGACGAGCTGACCTCCATGTCTATGCATTGGGCCTATGATCATCTCGACACTAACCCTAACCCCAGTTTGTGTTTGCCGACTTCTCTCCCAAAACCATGGCTTACATGCCCACCAAGATGTGGTCCCTCAAGCCACATCACAGGAAAGTTCCTGCCATCCCCAAGAAAACTGTGCCCATCAGGTTGTCCAAACCCTCCAGATTAGGAGAAACCTGCCAGGCCCCTGAACCCACCCCAATATTGGCGGTTGCTCTGGATGCAAACGTGCAGTCTGAAACACCCTGAGCACCTCCATCGAGGCAGAAAGCCAAGTCAATGGTTCTGAGTCAGATGATTGAACCTGACATGCCCCTAGGACTTCACTGGAACCCTAGATTGGGTCTTCAGACATCTGTTCTCAGAGTCCTGTTCTGGAATACCAAGTTATGATACAACATGTGGTCCCTGATTCCCACAACAGAACATCTCCTGTCTCCAGAAGGAAAATGTGCTCTTGGATCTATGTCCAACTTTCAGGGTAGATGGATCCTGCATGACCCATTAGCCCCAGCACCTTCTATGATCTCCCTGGTAACAAACCAGCATTGTGACCCAACTTCCTGAGACTTGATGCCAACTCAAGGTGTTGGTACTTTGCCCAAGAGCCATGAAACGAATCTGCCATGTTCCTCAGGTACAAAGGTCAATGGACGTGTGCTTTCTAGGCATCCAAGAGGTAGTTCTCTGCTACACAAAAATTCCACATAGGGAACCCTAGAGCAAACAAATAAGACTGCTCCTGTCAGGTTGAAGGAAACCTTGGTTGTTTGGAGCATCTCACAAGCCCCAGCCTGGGAAGTCCTCCACATTCTCTTGATGCCAACCCTCCATTTGTTAGTCATCATAGACACAAATTTCAGCATGAGCAAACATCTGACATCTGCTCTTACTCAGGTGCTGGATATTCGAATCAGTCACGCACACTGGAAATACCTTTCACTTGACACTGTATTCTTGCACAGTTTGGGTTTACAATTCCATCCTCACCCTACTGGACTGCAAGTCCTCTTGAGAGGGAATTAGGGAGACAAAACGCAACATTCTGCCTTCCCCATAGAAAGAAGAAGGGCCTGGTGAGTCTGCCCAGAAACTCCCCATGAAGATCAATCTACTTGGCCCTCGAGGGAACCCCGATTTATACTTTGCGCTGGCCACTAGCACTGTGTCTGAGAGAGCCTGAGCCCCAACCTCGTGCCAGCCACCCAGAGTGTGGGGCCCTTATCCAGCATGTGGGACTGGCCATGGCCCAGTCATCTCTACCCATCCTTGGTATTCCGTCAACTATCCCAGATCTTTGCTGGAATCCCTACCAGTGGGGGAACCTGAAGCACAATTGAGAACTCCTCCTTCCCCATGGCAGGAAGCCTGGCTGTTGCTATGGGTGCCCAACCCTCAGAATTAGAACCAGGTGCATGGCCAATGAGACAACGCCCAATCATAAGGGCCGCCTGGGCCAAAGCAGGCATTGTGTCCCTCAACCTTAGCATGCATTCAAACAAATGCTCTCAGTTGTTTCTGCAGGGTCCCGCATCGCAGGCCTGGTATGCCCTTAGGACCAAATCCTAACACTTCGTGGGATTTTCCATGCCAACATAACCAGAGCCCGTCTCTGGAATCTCTGTTTTGAAGCACCCCTATGATGGAAAACAGCACTCTTCCCTCCCCTGAGAAAACTATTAGGAGCTGCCAGGATGCGTAGAGAGGAAAAATCTCCCAGGGCTCCATAAGACCACACCTTCATTCCGAGGCCATCCTGGACACACAATCCAGATACAAGAGACTGTGCTACCACCTTCGAATCACCTGGTTTACAGTTCCAGACGAGCTGCCCTACAGACCTATGCATTGGGCCTGTGATCACCTCGCCATTAACCCTACCCCAAGTTTGTGTTTGCAGACTTCTTTCCCAAAACCATGGCTCACATGCCCTCTATGATGGGTCTCTGTAGCCACACCACAGGAAAGATCCTGCTATCCCCAATGAAACTGTGTCAATCACAGTTGCCCAAACCCTCCAGATTAGGAGAGACCTGCAAGTCCCCTGAGCCCAGTCCAATATTGGAGGCCACTCTGGACACAAATGCACAGTGTGCAACACCCTGATCACCTCCATCCAGGAAGACACCCAAGTCAATGGTCCTGAGTCAGAAGATTGGTCCCGGAACCCCACAATAGAATATCTCCTGTCCCCAGATGGAATTCGTGCTCTTCAACTTGTGTCAAGGGTCGGGGTATATGAATTATGCACAGCCCCTTAGCCCCCAGCACATTCTAAGATCTCTCTGGTAACAAACAAACAGCATTGTGATCCATCTTCATGAGATTCCATGTCACTTCAACTCCTTGGTAATTCGCCCCAGAGCCACCAGAATGAACCTGCCATGTTCCTCACCTGGTATGGTCAGTGGAGGTGTGCTTTCCAGGCATCCATGTGGGAGTGCTCTTCTACTTATTCTTTCCACATGTGGGACCCTGGAGCAAACAAACCAGACTGCCACTGACCAGTAGAAGGGAACCCTCTGTTTGGAGCATCTCAGAAGCACCAGCAGGAGAAATCCTCCATGGCCCTTGACACAACCCCTCCATTTGTCAGTCATCATAGACAAAAACTCCAGCATGAGAAAACATCTGAAATCTGCCGTTATTTAGATTCTGCATTTTCTTTTCCACCACTGCACACTAGAACTGCGTTTCACTTGACACTGAATTTATCCATAGCTTGGGTTTAGAATTCCATCCTCAGCCTCCTGGTCTGCAAGCCCTCTAGAGAGGGAATTTGGAGCCACAAGGCAACATTCTCCATTCCCACTAGAAAGAAATAGGGCCTGGTGAATCTTGCCAGAAACTCCACATGAGGTTCAATCTACTTGGCACTCGATGGAACCTTGATTTATAGGCTGTCCTGGGCACTAGTACTAGTACTAGTACTAGTACTAGTACTAGTACTAGTACTGTGTCTGACAGAGCCTAAGCCAAGACCTAGTTTCAGGCACCCAGAGATATGAGCCCATATCCAGCATGTGAGATTGGCCAGGGCCCAAGTCCATCATCTCTACCCATCCTTGGTATTCAGGCACCTGTCCTCAGACCTTTTATGTAATCCCTACCAATGGGGTAACCTAAAGCACAATAGAGAACTCCTCCTTCCCCATGGTAGGAATCCTGGCTGTTGATATGAGTGTCCAAACCTCAAAGTGGGAGCCAGCTGCATGGCCAAGGAGACAATGCCCACTAATGAGGGCTGCCCTGGGCACAAGTAGCCATTGTAACCCTCAGCTTGATCAAGCCTTCAAAAAAATGCTCTTAGTTGCACCTCCAGGATCCTGCATTGCAGGCCTGATATGCCCTTAAGCCCAAATCCTAACACATCGTGGGATGTTCCATGTGCACATACCCAGAGCCCGTCACTCGAATCCCTGTTTTGAGGCACCCCTAAGATGGAAAACAGCACTCTTCACTTCCCTGAGAAAGCCACCAAACTAATGGGATCCCCCAGGATCCTTGAGAAGAAGAATCTCCCATGGTCCCATGAGTCCACACCTGTATTCCAAGGCCAGCGTGGATATGCTATCCAGATACAAGAGACTGTGCTACTGGCTTCGAGTCACCTGATTTACAGTTCCTGACGTGCTGCCCTCCAGATCTTTGGATTGGGACAGTGAACACCTCTCCATTAACCTTATCCCGAGTTTGTGTTTGCAGATCTCTCTCTAAAAACCATAGCTCACATGTCCTCCAGGATGGGGCCCCTAGAGTCACACCACAAGACTGTGCTTGCCATCCCCAAGGAAACTGGGCCCATCACAGTTGCCCAAACCCTCCTGATTAGGAGAAACCCGGAATGCTCCTGAGCACATCCCAATATTGGAGGCTGCTCTGGATGCAAATGCACAGTCTGAAACACCCTGATCACCTCCATCCAGGCAGACACCCAAATCAATGGTCCTGAGTCAGATAATTGAACCTGACATGGCCCTAGGACCTCATTGGAAGAGGGATTAACTTTTCAGGCACCTGTCCTCAGAGGCCTCTTCTGGAATACCAACTTATGATACAAATTATGGCCCCTGAGCCCCAGGGTGGGAAATCCTCCATGGCCTCTTGACGCCACCTCTCCATTTGTTGGTCATCGTAGACACAAACTCCAGCCTGAGCAAACATCTGACATCCGCCCATATTCAGGCGCTGATATTGGAATCAGCTGCTGCACACTGGAACTGCCTTTCGCTTTGCAATGAATTTAAGCCTAGCTTCAGACTACAATTTCATCCTCACCCTACTGGTCTGCCATATCTCTTGATAGGGAATTCTGGAGCCACAACGCAACATTCTGCCTTCTTCATAGATAGAAGGACCTGGTGAGTCTGCCCATAAACTGCACATGAAGATCAATATACTCAGCCCAGGAGGGAACCCCTATTTATAGTTTGCCCTAGCCACTAGTGCTGTGTCTGACAGCGCCTGAGCCCCTACCTCCTGTCAGCAACCCAGAGGGTGGGGCCCACATTAACCATGTGAGACCGGCCATGGCCCAGGGCTGTCATTACTACCCATCCTTGGTATTCAGGCATCTGTCCCCTAGATCTTAGCTGGAATCCCTACCAATGGGGGGACCTGAAGCACAATAGAGAATTCATCCTTCGCCATGGCAGGAATCCTGGCTTTTGGATGGGTGTCCAACCCTAGGAATGGGAACTGGCTGCATGGCTGAGTAGACATCGCCCAATCCTGATGGCCTCCGGGGCACAAGCAGGCATTGGGACCCTCAGCTTGACCATACTTTCAAACAAACGCTCTCAGTTGCACCTCCAGGATCCCGCATTGCATGCCTGGTATGGCCCTAGGCCTAAATATTAACCCTTGGTGGGATTTTCCAAGCACTTAGACCCAGAGCTCATCTCTGGAATGCCTGTTTTGGGGCACGCCTAAGCTGGAAAACAGTACTCATCCCTTCCCGGAGAAATCCAACAAACTATTGAGAACCGCCAGGATCCTTGAGAGGAGAAATCTCCCATGGACCCTTGAGACAACACCTGCAATAAAGGCCATTCTGGAAATTAAATCCAGATACAATTACCTGTGCTACCACCTTTGAGTTACGTGATTTACAGTTCCAGACTTGCTGCCCTCCTGGTCTATGGATTGGGACTATGATCACCTTGCCACTAACCCTAACCTAAGTTTGTGTTTGCAGACTTCTCTCTCAAAATCATGGCGCACATGTCCTCCAGGATGGGGTCTCTGGAGTCACACCACAGGACAGTTCCTGCAATCCCCAAGGAAACTGCCCATCACAGTTGTCCAAAAACCCCATATAAGGAGAAACCTGCAAGAAACATGAGCCAACCCTAGTATTGGATGCCACTCTGGACACAAATGCACAGTCTGAAACACCCTCATCACCTGCATCCAGTCAGACACCAGAGTCAATGATCCTGAGTCAGAAGATTGAATGACATTCCCCTAGGGCCTCATTCAAACCCTTTATTAGGTTTTCAGGCTTCTGTCCTCAGAGACCTGTTCTGGATTACCAATTTATGATACAACATATGGCCGCTGAGCCCCACAACAGAATATCTCCTGCCCCCAGAAGCAATCCAGGCTCTTGGGCCTGTGTCAAATCCTCAGGCTAGATGAATCCTGCATGGCCCATTAACCACCAGCACATTCTAAGATCTCCCTGGTAACAAACCAACATTTTGACCCATCTTCATGAGGTTCCATGTCCAATCCAGTCTTTATTTCTTCGCCTCAAAGCCACCAGATGCCATGTTCCTTCGCTGTCATGGTCAATGAAGGTGTGCTTTCCAGTCACCCATGTGGGAGATCTATGTTATCCGATCTTTCGACATGGGGAACCATGGAGGAAACAAATCAGACTGCCCCTGTCTGGTAGAAGGAAACCTTGCTGTTTGGAGCATCTCAAAAACACCAGATTGGGAAATCCTCCATAACCTCTTGACGCCACCCCTCCATTTTTGTGTCATCATAGACACAAACTCCAGCATGAGCAAATATCTGACATCCACCCTCACTCAAGTGCTGAATATTGGATTCAAACATTGCACACTGGAAATTTCTTTCGCTTGATACAGAATGTAACCATAGCTTAGGTTTACAATTCCATCCTCAGCCTCCTGGTCCACAAGCCCTCTTGATAGTGAATTCTAGAGCCACAAAACAGCATTCTGCCTTCCCCTTACAAACAAGAAGGGCCTGGTGAGTCTGCCCAGAAACCATACATGAGGATCAATCTGCTCGGCACTCGAGGGAACCCCAATTTATAGGCTGCCCTGGGCACTAGTGCTGTGTCTGACAGAGCCTGAGCCAAGACCTAGTGTCAGCCACCCAGTGATCGGGGCCCATATCCACGATTTGATACTGGCCATGGCCCATGTCCATCATCTTTACCCATCCTTGGTATTCAGGCCTCTGTACCCAGACCTTTGCTGGAATCCCCACTAATGGGGGAACCTGAAGCACTATAGAGAACTCCTCTTTCCCCATGGCAGGATTCTGGCTGTTGGGATGGTTTTCCAACCCTCAAAGTGGGAGCCAGCTGCATGGCCAATGTGACCACGCCCACTCATGAGGGCCACCTGGGCATAAGCAAGTATTGTGACCCTCAGCCTGAGAATGATTTCAAACAAGACCTCTCAGTTGCACCTCCAGGATCCTGCATGCAGGCCTGGTAAGCCACTAGGCCCAAATCCTAACACTTGGTGGGATTTTCCAGGGGACCAAACCCAGACTCCGTCTCTGGAATCCATATTTTGGGGCACCCCTAACATGAAAAACAGCACTCTTCCCTTCCCCGAAAAAGCCACCAACTATTGGGAGCCACCAGGATCCTTAGAGAGGAAAAATCTCCCATGGACCCATGAGGCCACAACTGCATTCTGAGGCCATCCTGCACACAATACAGAGAAAAAAGCCTGTGATTCTGCCTTTGAGTCACCCGATTAACAGTTCCTGAAGAGCTGCCATCCATGTCTATGCATTGGGCCTGTGATAACCTTGCCACTAACCCTAACCCAAGTTTGTGTTTTCAGACTTCCCTCCCAAAACCGTGGCTCACATGCCCTCTAGTTTGTGATAACTGGAGCCACACCACGGGATTGTACCTGTCTTCCCAAAGGAAACTGTGATTGTCACTATTAAACAAACCCTCTAGATTAGGAGAACCCTGCAAGTTCCCTAAGCCCAGCCCAATATTGGAGGCCACTCTGGACGCAAATGCACAGTCTGACACACCATATCACCTACATCCAGGCTGATATCCAAGTCAATGGTCCTCAGACAGAAGATTGAACCTGACATGCTCCTAGGATTCACTGGAACACTAGAATAGGTTTTCAGGTATCTGTACTCAGAAGGCTGTTCTGAATATCAATGTATGATACAATATGGTCACTGAGCCACACAAAAGAACATCTCCTGTCCTTAGAAGAAAGCTGTGCTCTGGACCTGTGTCAAACACTCTGGGTAGATGAATCCTTCAAGGCCCCCTGGCAACCAGCACATTCTATGATCTCCCTGACAACATACCAGCATTGTGACCCATCTTCATGAGAATCCATGACAACTCCAGCCCTTGGTACTTCGGCCCAGAGCCACCAGAATGAAACTGCCATGTTCCTCTGCTGCCATGGTCAATGTAGGTGTACTTTCCAGGCATCCAGCGGGAGTGCTCTGATACCAACTTTCCACATGGGGAACCCTGGAGGAAACAAACCAGACTCCCCTGTACGGTAAAAGGAATCTTTTCTGTATGGAGTATCTCAAGCCTGAGGGTGGGTAATCCTCCATGGCCTCTTGAGGCCACCCATCCATTTGTTGGTCATCATAGACACTAACTCCAGCGTGAGCAATCAACTGACATCTGCACTTACTCAAGTGCTGGATATTTGAATCAGCTGCTACACACTGGAATTGCCTTATGCTTGGCACTGAATTTAAAAGTAGCTTGGCGGGACGCCTGGGTGGCTCAGTTGGTTAAACAGCTGCCTTCGGCTCAGGTCATGATCCCAGCGTCCTGGGATCGAGTCCCACATCAGGCTCCTTGCTCCGCAGGGAGCCTGCATCTCCGTCTGACTCTGCCTTCCACTCTGTCTGCCTGTGCTTGCTCTCGCTCGCTCTCTGACAAATAAATAAAATCTTGAAAAAAAAAAAAGTAGCTTGGGTTTGCAATTCCATCCTCACCCTGGTGTTCAGTAAGCTCTCTTGATAGGGAATTCTGAAGCCACAACACAGCATTCTGCCTTCCCCATAGCAAGAAAAAACAGCCTGGAGAGACTGCCCAGAAACCCTACATGAGGATAAATCTACTCGACCCTCGAGTGAACCCCATTTATAGGTTTACCTGGCCACTAGCGCTGAGTCTGACAGAACCTCGTCTCTGACCTCGTGTCAGGACCCAGAGACTGGGCTCCAACTCCAGAATGTGAGACCAGCCATGTCCCAGGGCTGTCATCTCTACCCATTCTTGATTCAGGCATCTGTCCCCAGACATTTGCTGAAATCCCTGCCAATGGGGGAACCAGAAGCACAATAGGGAAATCCTCCTTCCCCATGGCAGGAATGATGGCTCTTGGGATGGGTTTCCAGACCTCAGAGTGGTAGCCAGCTGAATGGCCAATGATAACCCGCCCACTCATGAGGGCCGCCCTGGACACAAGCAGGCATTGTGACCCCCAACATGAGCATGCTTTCAAACAAACACTCTCAGTTGCATTCCAGAATCCAAATTTGCAGGCCTGATATGCCCCTAAGCACAAATCCTAACACCTGGTGGGATTTTTCAGGGGCCCAGAAACACAGCCTGTCTCTGGAATCCCTGTTTTGGGACACCCCTAAGATGGAAAATAGCACTCTCCCCTTCGCCAAGAAAGCCACCATAGTATAGGGAGCCGCTAGGATCCTTCAGAGGAAAAATCTCCCATGGATCCATGAGACCACACCTGTATTCCGAGGCCATCCTGGACACAAAAGCCAGATACACAAGCCTGTGCTACCACCTTCAAGGCAACTAATTTATAGTTCCAGACGAGCTGCCCTCCAGGTCTATGCATTGGGCCTGCGATCACCTCACCGCTAACCTTAACCCGAGTTTGTGCTTACAGACTTCTATCCCGAAACCATGGCTCATATTTCCTCCAGGATGGGGTCTCTGGAGCCACACCAAAGGACTGTGCCTGCCATCCCCAAGGAAAATGTGTCCGTCACATTTGCCTAAAACTTCGAGATAAGGAGAAACCTGCAAGGCCCCTGAGCCCACCCCAATACTGGAGGCCCCTCTGGACACAAATGTGCAGTCTGAAATACGCTGATCACCTGAATCCAGGCAGATACCCAAGTCAGTGTTTCTCAGTCAGAAGATTGAACCTGACATGCTCCTATGACCTCATTGTAACCCCTGATTAGGTTTTCAGGCATCTGTAATCAGAGACCTGTTCTGGAGTACCAACTTAAGATACAACATATGGTCCCTGATCCCCACAACAGAACATCTCCTTTCTCTAGATGGAAGCCGTGCTCTTGGAACTGTGTCAAACCCTCAGGGTAGATGAATCCTACTTGGCCCGTAGCCACCAGCAGATTCTAAGATCTCACTGGTAACAAGCCAGCATTGTGAGCCATCTTCATGAGATTCCATGTCAACTACAGGCCTTGGTACTTCACCCCAGAGCCTTCAGAAAGAACCTGTCATGTTCCTCAGCTGCAATGTTCAGTGGAAGTGTGCTTTCCAGGCATCCATGTGGGAGTGCTCTGCTACCCAAACTTTCCACATGGGGGACTCTCGAGCAAACAAATCTGACTGCCCTGTCCTGTAGAAGGAAACCTGGCTGTTTGGAGCATCTCACAAGCTCAAGTGTGGGAAATCCTCTATGACCTCTTTTCAACTCCTCTCCATTTGTCGGTCATTATAGACACAAACTCCAGCTTGAGCAAACATCTGACGTCTGCGCTTACTCAGGTGCTGGATATTCGAATCAGCCGCTGCACACTGGAAATGCCATTCGCTTGTCACTGAATTTATTCATAGCTTGGGTTTACAATTCCATCCTCACCCTACTGGTCTACAAGCCCTCATGATAGGGAATTCTGCAGCCACAACACAGCATTCTGCCTTCCCAATAGAAAGAAGAAGGGCCTGGTGAGTCTGCCCAGAAACTCCACATTATGATCAATCTACTTGTCCCTTGAGGGAACCCTGAATTATAGACAGCCCTGGCCCCTAGTGTTGTGTCTGACAGAGCCTAAGCCCCGACCTCGTGTCAGCCACCTAGAAGGCGGGGCCCATATCCCGCATGTTAGACTGGCCACTGAACAGAGCCGTCATCTTTACCCATCCTTGGTATTCAGGCATGTGTCCCCAGACCTTTCCTGGAATCCCTACCAATGAGGGAACCTGAATCACAATAGAGAAATCCTCATTCCCCATGGCAGGATTCCTGTAAGTTCGGAAGGGTGTCCAACACTCAGAGTGTTAGCCTACTGAATGGCCATTGAGACCACCCCCATTCCTGAGGGCCACCCTATGCAAAAGCTTGCATAGTGACCCTCAACCTGAGCATGCTTTCAAACAAACGCTCTCAGTTGTATCTCCAGGACTTGCATTGGAGGCCTGGTAAGCCCCTATGCCCAAATCATAACCCTTGGTGGGTATTTCCAGGTGCCCAGAGCCAGAGCACTTCTCTGCAATCCCTGTTATGGGACACCCTTAATATGGAAAACAGAACTCTTTCCTCTCTGAGAAAGCCACCACATTATAAGGAGCCGCCAGGATACTTGAGAGGAAATATCACCCATGGACACCTGAGACCACACCTGCATTCTTAGTCCATCGTGGATACACAATCCAGATAAAAAAGCCTGTGCTACCTCCTTTGAGGCATGCGATTTACATTTCACACGGAGCTTCCCTCCAGGAGTATGCATTGGGCCTACAATCACTTCGCCACTAAACCTAACCCGCATTTGTGTTTGCAGACTTCCCTCCGAAAACCATGGCTCTCATGCCCTCCAGCATGGGGTCTTTGGAGCCACACCACAGGACTGTGCCCACCATTGCCAAGGAAACTGTGCCCATCAAATTGCCCTATCTTTCCAGATTAGGAGAAACCTGCAAGGCCCCAGAGCCCACCCCAATACTGGTTGCCACTCTGTACACAAATGCACAGTCTGGAACACCCTGATCACCTACATCTAGGCAGACTTTGAAGTCAATGATACTGAGTCAGAGGATTGAACCTGACATTCCGTTAGGATTTTATTGGAACCCTAGATTAAATTTTCAGGCATCTATCCTCAGAGGCCTGTTCTGCAATACCAAATTATGATACATTTGGTCCGTTAGCCCCACATCAGAACATCTCTGGTCCGAGAAGGAAACCGTGCCCTTTGACCAGTGTCAAACCCTCAGGGTAGATGAATCCTACATGGTCCCTTAGCCACCAGCACACTCTAAGGTCTCCATGGTAACAAACCTGCATTATGACCCATCTTCATGAGACTTCATGTCAACTCCAGGCCTTGGTAATTCGCCCAAGAGCCACCAGAACGAATTGGCCATGTTTCTCAGCTGCAATTTTAATGGAGGTGTGCTTTTCAGGCATCCACGTGGGAGTGCTCTGCTACCCAAACTTTCCACATGGGGGACCCTGGAGCAAATAAACCAGTCTCCCCCTGTGTGGTAGAAGGAAACTTTGCTGTTTGAAGCATCTCACAAGCCCCAGCATGTGAAATCCTCCATGGCCTCTTGACGCCACCCCTCCATTCATCGGTCATCATAGACATAAACTCCAGCATGAGGAAATGTCTGACTTTCACCTTTACTCAGGTGCTGGATATCTGGAATCAGACACTGCACAATGGAACTGCCTTTTGCTTGGCACTGAATTGAACCTTAGCTTGAGTTTACAATTCCATCCTCACCCTACTGGTCCCCAAGCCCGCTTGATAGGGAATTCTGGGGCCACAACGCAGCTTTTTGCCTTCCCCTTAGAAAGAAGAAGGGCATGGTGATTCTGCCCAGAAACTCTGCATGAGGATCAATCTGCTCAGCCCTTGAGGGATCCCTGATTCATACTCAGCCCTGACCACTAGTTCTGTTTCTGACAGAGCCTGATTGCTCAATTCATGTCAGCTACTCAGAGAGTCAGGCATGTGAGACTGGCCATGTCTCAGGTCCCTCATCTCTACCCATCCTTGGTATTCAGGCATCTGTCCCCAGAAATTTGCTAGAATACCTGCTAATGGGGGAACCTGAGGCACAATAGAGAATTCTTCCTTTTCCATGGCAGGAATCCTGGTAGTTGGGATGGGTGTCCTACATTAAAGTGGTAGCCAGCTGCATGGCCAAGGAGACAACTCCCACTCATAAGGGCTGCCCTAATCACATCAGGCATTGTGACACTCAGACTAGCATGCTTTCAAACAAACGCTCTCAGTTGTACCTCCAAGTCACACATTGTAGGCCTGGTACTCCCCTAGGCCCAAATCCTAATCCTGGTGGGATTTTCCAAGCACCCAGACTCACAGCCCTTCTCTGGAATCCCTTTTTGGGGAACATCTAAATTGAAAACAGCACTCTTCCATTCAAACGAGAAAGCCACCATACTATTGGGAGCTTCCAGGATCCGTAGAGAGGAAAATACTCTCATGGAAACATTAGAACACACCTGCATTCCAAGGCTATCATGGACACACAATCCAGATACAAAAGCCAGTGCTAGTGCCTTCGAGGTACGTGATTTACAGTTCCTGACGATCTGCCCTCCAGGTCTATGCATTGGGCCTACGATCACCTCGCAACTCAACCTAATCCGAGTTTGTGATTGCAGACTTCTCTCCCAAAACCATGGCTTACATGCCCTCCACGATGGAGTCTCTGGAGCCACACCACAGGACTGTGCCTGCCACCCCCAAGGAAACCGTGCCCACAAATTTGCCTAAACCTTCAAGATTAGGAGAAACCTGCAAGGCCCCAGAGCCCACCCCAATATTGGAGGCCACTCTGTACACAAAGGCACAGTCAGAAACATTCTGGTTGCCTACATATAGGCAGACACCGAAGTCAATGTTCCTGAGTCTGATGATTCAACCTGAAATTCCCCTTGGACTTCATTGGAACCCTAGATGAAGTTTTTAGGCATCTGTCCTCAGAGGCCTATTCTGGAATACCAACTTATGATACAACATTTGGTCCGTGAGCCCCACAACAGAACATCTCCGATACCCAGAAAGAAACCATGTTCTTCGACCGGTGTCAAACCATCAGGATAGACTAATCATACATGGCCCCTTAGCCACCAGCACATAGTAAGATTTCCGTGGTAACAAAACTGCATTGTGACCCAACTTTATTAGAATCCAGGCCTTGGTACTTTGCCCTAGAGCAACCAGAAAGAACCTGCCATGTTCCTTAGGTGCAATGGTCAATGTAGGTGTGCTTTCCAGTATCCACATGCGAGTACTATGCTACCCAAACTTTGCACATGGGGGAACCTGGTGTAAACAAACCAGACCTCCCCTGTCCAGTAGAAGGAAACCTTATGTTTGGATCAACTCACAGGCCTCAGCGTGTAAACTGCTCCATGGCCTCTTGATGCCACCACTCCATTGGTCGGTCATCATAGACACAAACTCCAGTCTAAGCAAACATCTGACATGCACCCTTATCCCGGTGCTGGATGTCTTGAATAAACCACTGCACATTGGAACTGCCTTCCACTTGGCACTGAATTGAACCATAGCTTGTGTTTACAATTCCATCCTCACCTGACTGGTCCCTAAGCCCTCTTGATAGGGAAATCTGGGGCCACAACGCAGCATTCTGCCTTCCCCATCGAATGAAGAAATGCCTGGTGAGTCTGCCCTGAAAACCCATATGAGGATCAATCAGGTCGGCCCTTGAGTCAACACCGATTTATAGGCTGCCATGGCCACTAGTGCCGTGTCTGACAGAGCCTGAGCTCGACTGAGTTTCAGTCACTAAAGAGAAGGCCCCATATCTAGCATTTGGGATTGCCATGGCCAAAGTATGTCATCTCTACCCATCCTTGATATTCAGGCACCTGTCCCCAGACCTTGGCAGGGATCCCTGCCAATTAGGGAACTTGAAGCACAATAGAGAACTCTTCTTTCCCCATGGCAATAAACCTGGCTTTTGGGATGGGTGTTCTACCCTCAAAGGGGGAGCCAGTTACAACATCAATGACACCACACACACTCCTGAGGACTACCCTTGGCACAAACAGGCATTGTGACCCTCACCCTGAGCATGCTTTCAAAAAATCCCTCTCAGATTCACCACAATGATCCCTCATTTCAGGCCTCGTATGCCTGTAGGTTCAAATCATAAAACTTGGTGGGATTTTCGAGGTGCCCAGACCCAGAGACCATCTCTGGAATTTTTGTTTTGGTGCACCCTTCAGATGGAAAACAGCACTCATCCCTTCCCCAAAAATGTCACCAAATTATGAGGAGCCACCAGGATCCATAGAGAGGCAATGTCTCCCATGGACCCATGAGAACACACCTGCATTCCGAGGCCATCCTGGACACACAATCCGGAGAGAAAAGCCTGTGCTACTGCCTTCCATTCACCCTAATTACAGTTCCAGATGAGCTGCTCTCAAGGTATATGCATTGGGCCTGTGATCACCTCGCCACTCACCCTAATTCGAATTTGTGTTTGCAGACTTATCTACCAAAACCATGGCACACATGCCCTCCAGGATGGGGTCTCTGGATCCACACTGCAGGACTGTCCCTGCCATCCACAAGGAAACTGTTTCCATCACAGTTGCCCAAACTGTCTAGATTAGGAGAAACCTACAAGGCCTCTGGGCCTACCCCAATTTCGGCGGCCGCTCTGAACACAAATGCACAGTCTGAAATACCCTGATCTCCTACATCCAGGAACACAGCCAAGTCAATGGTCCTGAGTCAGAATAATGAACCTAACATGCCCCTAGGACGTCATTGGAACCATTGATTCGGTTTTCAGACATGTGTCCTCAGAGGCCTGTTCTAGAATGCGAACTTATGATACAACATGTGGTGGCTGGGCCACACAACAGAACATCTCCTGTCCCCAGAAGGAAACCGTGCCCTACAATCTGTGCAAAATCCCAGAGTAGTAGATTCCTGCACAACTACTAAGCCACCAGCACATTCTAAGATGTACCTGGTAACAAACCAGCTGTGTGGCCCATCTGCAAGAGATTCCATGTCAAATCAAGGACTTGGTACTTTGCTACAGAGACACCAGAATAAAGCTGCCATGTTCTTCAGTTGCAATGGTCAATGAAGTTGAACATTCCAGGCATCCATGCGGTAGAGCTCTGCTACCCAAACTTTCCACATGGGGGATCCTGGAGCAAATAAACCACACTCCACCTGTCCAGTAGAATGAAACCTTGCTATTTGGAGCAGCTCATGAGTCTCAACGTGAAAATCCCTACATGGCTTCTTGACGCCACCCCTCCATTTGTCAGTCATCATAGACACAAACTCCAGTGTGAGCAAATATCCGACGTCCTCCCTTACTAAGGTGCTGGATATCTCGAAAAAGCTGCTGGACACAGGAACTGCCTTCCGCTTGGCAGTGAATTGAACTGTAGCTTGTGTTTACAATTCCTTCCTCACCCGACTGGTCCCCAAGCCTTCTTGATAGCGAATTATGGACACACAACACAGCATTCTGCCTTCCCGATAGAAACAAGTGCCTGGTGAGTCTGGCCAGAAACCCCACATGAGGATCAATCTGCTCGGCCCTATATCGGAGGGACCCTGATTTATAGGTTGCCCTGGCCACTAGTGCTGTGTCTGACAGAGCCTGAGCCCAGACCTAGTGTCAGTCACCAGAGTTTGAGCCCCACATCTAGTATTTGGGAATGCCATGGCTCAAGTATTTCATCTCTACCCATCCTTGGTATTCAGGCACCTGTCCCCAGACCTTTGCTGGAATCCCTGATAATGGGGCATCCTGAAGCACAATAGAGAACTCCTCCTTCTTCATATCAGGAAACTTGGCTGTTAGGATGGGTGTTCAACCCTGAAAGGGGGAGTCATTTACAAGTCCAGTGAGACCACACAAACGCCTCAGGGATGCCCTGGAGGCAAACAGGCCTTGTGACCCTCAGCCTGAGCATGCTTTCAAACAATCCTTCTCTGTTGCACCACCATGAACCCGCATTGCAGGCCTAATATGCCCTAAGCCCAAATCCTAGCACTTGTTGTGATGTCCCAGATGCCATGAACCAGAGCCCGTCTCTGGAATCCCTGTTTTGGGGCACCCATAAGGTGGAAAACATCACTCTCCCCTTCCCCGAAAAAGCCACCAAACTATGGAGAGCCACCAGGATCCATAGAGAGGAAAAGACTCCCATGGACCTATGAGACCACACCTGCATTCCAAGGCCATCCTGGACACACAATCCAGAGAGAAAAGCCTGTGCTACTGCCTTCCAGTCTCCCTAATTATAGTTCATGACGAGCTTCCCTCCAGGTCTACGCATTGGGCCTGTGATCACCTCGCCACTCACCCTAATTTGTATTTGTGTTTGCAGACTTCTCTCCCAAAACCATGGCTCACATGCCCACCAGAATGTGATCTCTGGAGCCACACCACAGAACTCTGGCTGCCAACCCCAAGGACACTGTGCATATCAGATTTGCCCAAACCTTCCAGATTAGGAGAAACCTGTGTGGCCCCTGAGCCCACACCAATATTGCCGGCCACTCGGGATGGAAATGCGCAGTCTGAAACACCCTTATCACCTACATCCAGGGAAATAGCCAAGTCAATGATCGTGAGATAGACGATTGAACCTAAAATGCCCCTAGGCTCTCAATGGAACCCCATTAGGTTTTTAGGCATCTGTCCTCAGGGGCCTGTTCTGAAATACCAATCTATGACACATCATATGGTCTCTGAGCCACACGACAGAACATTCCCTGTCCCCAGAAGAATACCATGCTCTTGGACCTGTGCCAAACCCTCAGGGTAGGAGAATCCTGCATGGCACCTTAGCAACCAGCACATTCTAAGTTCTCCCTGGTAACAAACAAGCATTGTGACCCATCTGCAAGAGATCCCATGTCAACTCAAGGCCTTGGCACTTTGTCCCAGAGCCACCAGAACGAATCTGCCATGTTCCTCAGCTGCAATTGTCAATGGAGGTGTGCTTTCCTGGCATCCATGCCGGAGAGCTCTTCTTCACAAACTTTCCACATGGGGAAACCTAGAGTAAACAAACCAGACTTCACCTACACTGTACAAAAAAATGTTACTTTTTGCAGCAGTTCACAGGCCTCAGCATGTGAACTCCTCCATGGCCTCTTTATACCACCCCTCCACTTGTCGGTCATCATAGACAAAAACTCTAGTGTGAGCAAGCATCTGACATCCACCCTTATTCCAGTGCTGGATATCTCGAGTAAACTGCTACAAATTGGAACTGCCTTCTGCTTGGCACTGAATTGAACCATAGCTTTTGTTTACAATTCCACCCAAAACTGACTGGTTCCCAAGCTCTCGTGATTGGGAAACCTGGAGCCACAACACAGCATTCTGCCTTCCCTATTCAATGAACAAATGCCTGGGAATCTTCCCAAGAAACTCCACATGAGGATCAATGTGCTCCGCCCTCGAATCTACTCTGATATAAAGGCTGCCATGGCCACTAGCGCTGTGTCTGACAGAGCCTGAGCCCCGACCGAGTTTTAGGCCTCATATCTAGCATTTGGGATTGCTATGGCCCAAGTACGTCATCTCCACCCATCCTTGGTATTCAGGCACCTATCTCGAGACCTTGCTGGAAACCCTGCCAATGGGGCAACCTGAAGCACAGAGGAACCTGACGGAAGAGAACTCATCCTTCCTCATGGCAGGACATTTGGCTGTTGGGTTGGGTGTCCAACTCTCTAAGAGGGAGCCAGATATATGACCAATGAGACCACTCCCACTCCTGAGGGCCGCCATGGGAGCAAACAGGCATTGTGAGACTCAGCCTGAGCAAGCTTTCAAACAATCCCTCTCAGTTGCACCATCATGATCCCGCATTGCAGGCCTCATACACCCCTAGGTGCAAATCCTTACCCTTGGTGGGAAGTCCCAGATGCCCAGAAAAAGAGCCTGTATCTGGAATCCCTGTTTGGGGGCACCCATAAGATGGAAAACAACACTCTTCCCTTCCCCAAAAAAGCCACCAAACTATGAGCTGCACAGATCCATAGAGAGGAAAAGTTTCCCATGGACCCATGAGACTATACCTGCATTCCAAGGCCATCCTGGACACACAATATAGAGAGAAAAGCCTGTGCTACTGCCTTCCAGTCACCCTAATTACTCCTGACAAGCTGCACTCCAGGTCTACTCATTGGGCCTGTGATCACCTTTCCACTAACCATAACCCACATTTGTGTTTGCAGACTTCTCTCCCAAAACCATGGCTCATATGCCCTCCAGGACAGGGTCTCTGGATCCACAACACATGACTGGGCCTGCCATCCCCAAGGAAACTGTGCCCGTCAAACCTGCCCAAACCTTCCAGTTTAGGAGAAACACGCAAGAGCCCTGAGCCCGACCCAATATTGTCGGCAGCACTGGACACAAATGCCAGTCTGAAACGCCCTGATCACCTACATCCAAGCAGACAGCCATTTCAATGTTCCTGGGTCAGAAGATTGTACCTGACATGCTCCTAGGACGTCATTGGAACACTAGATTAGGTTTTCAGGCATCTGTCCTCAGGGTCCTGTTCTGAAATACCAACTTTGGATACAACATGTGGTCCCTGAGCCACACAATAGAATATCTCCTGTCCCCAGTAGGAAACCATGCCCTTCGACCTGTGCCAAACCCTCAAGATTGGAGAATCCTGCACAGCACCTTAGACACCAGCACAAACTCTAGTTTGTGCGTTGACCCATACCACAAGCTTTCCATCTGCTGGACAGTCGAGTCCTGTTGAATGGCTCCAGGATGTCCCATACGGAAAGACTGGAGAGCAGGATTCGAAGGATGGATGCCTGTACAGCATACCTCACATTCCCATTGGCTCTTTGTGACAAGACATGTTTGAACTACTGGCTCTGGGGCGAGCTAACTAGGGGGCTGAATTGAAATGGACTCTCCTGCAGATGGGTCATATTGTGGGTTTGTGTGCATGGAGTCCTTGGAATATTTTGGCAGCTCAGGGGCCATGAAGTATTCGCCTAACCGAAGGGTGTAATATTGCTCCAATTAAAAAGAGATCCCTATGTGGAGATGAGACAGGTTCTCTTTGGTGCCTCAGAAAAGCCCCAGATACTGGTCTTCAAACCAGTTCTCTGAGTAGAGACACCTGGAAACCAAAGCTAGGGTTCAGATTAGAGCCTAGATGCCTGTCCGTTTCAATCTTCTGTCTCTGGGGACACTGTCTGAGTATCTAAGTGGAGATAGTTGCTCAGCTGGTGTCAGAGTGCCCCTCTTAGTCCATGGCCGAGGCATGGCCTTGGAGACCTTATTGGATTCTCCTAATCTCTAGGGTTGTGGCCAATGGATTGGGTACAGTTTTCTTGGAGAGGACTGGCACAGTCCTTCAGTGTGTCTCCATAGGCCCTAGCCTGGAGGGTGTGTGGGTCCGGGCTGTGGGCACAGAAGTCTGAAAACACAAACTCAGCTTGGGTGTGGAGCCGAGAGCATGGCAGGATGGACCCACAGACCGTGAGAGGAGATCCTCAGCTTATGAAAGAAGGGCAAATGGGAGGCAGTCACGCAAGCTTTTGTCTTTGGATGTTTTGTCTCCCATAGCCGTGGAATGTAGGGGTGACCTCAGGGGCTATGGAAGAGTCTCCCTCTCTGAGGAGTTGGTCCAGCTCTTAAGATTTTGGGGACATTTTGTGGGAAGGGTGGAGTCCTGCTGTCTGGCTCAGGTGTTCTTCCAGGAGAGGGACTCCAGATCACAGTCCTGGGTTCGAGCAAATGGAATACTCGAGCTCTTGTGAAGATTGGGATCATAGGGGCTTGGCAAGCCCCATATGCGGTCTCTTGGTCGAGGCCCTGAGAGACCTTACTTCGACATGGGGCCCATGCTGATGGTCCCAATGCGAGTTTGTACCGAAGGAGGCACTCAAGTTTAGGCTTGGCCTCAGGGGCCATGAAGGTTTCTCCTACACTGAAGGTATGACTCCATGCCAACAGCAAGTTTTCCAGCCATGGGGAAGGAGAAGATCTGCTTTGTGCTTCAGTTACCCACGTTTGCCAGGATTTGATATAATATCTAGGGTCAGATGTCTGAAAACCCAGGTTGGGAAGAGATGACGGCATAAGGCCATGGCTTGTCTGATGTGCTTAGTGTGCAGCCAGCTGTTTCCTTGTCTGTCGGGACGTCAGGCTGTGTCAGACAGAGCATTACTGACCAGGGTAGCCTTTCCAGTTAGGGTGCGGTCGAGGCCAGAGCAGGTTGGTTCTCATTTGTGGTTTCTGGAGAGCCCCATAGGGCAACGTTTTTCTTCTGGTGGGCAGGCAGAAAACTGTGTTGTGGTTCTGGAATTCCCAGTCTGGAGGGCTTGTTTGCCAGGAGTGTGAAGAGGGAAGTCTGAAAACACAAGCTAGCGTTAGGTTTGGGGCCGAGGGCATGGCAGGCCCACTCTGCAGAGACTGAATCAAGATCTCCTGCATCTGAGGTCAGGGCGAGTATCAGACGTTGCCTCAGGTTGGAGTTTGTGTCCATTATGGCCCCTTCCTGAAGGGGGTGGGGGCGTCATGAGGCCAGGGAGGTTTCCCAACGCTGGGAGTTATGAGCTGCCCCAAACATCAAGGTTTCCTCTGTAGGACAGTCGAGTACTATGAGATGGTTCTAGGATGACCCCTACAGAAAGACTCGAGAGAAGGGGTCTAAGCATGAATGTCTGCAAATGCCACCTCACATTCCCACTGGCTGCTTGGGGCAAGGCAGGCTCAATCTGCAGGCTCTTGGGCGGGTTTCTCAGAGGGCTGAGTTGAAATGGACTCTCCTGAGGATGAGTCATACTGTGGGTTGGTGGCCATGGAGACCTTGGAATGTGGCGGTTGCTCAGGGACTCTGCAGGTTTCTCCAAACCGAAGGGTTTGACACAGCTCCAACAATGAAGCTTCCCATGTGGAGACGATAGTTGTTCTGTTTGGTGTCTCAGGAAAGCCCCAGATGCTGGTCTTCAAACCCAGGCCTCTGAGGAGTGACACCTGGAAACCAAAGCAAGAGTTCAGATTAGGGCCCAGGGGCCTGTCTGGTTCAATCTACTGTCTCTGCCGACATCTGTCTGTGTTTCTGCATGGAGGTAGTTGCTCAGCTTGTGTCAGGATGCCTTTGTCCAGAGTGGCTTATAGTAGTGGGATGTCCTCGGGGGCCTTGATGTTTCTCCTATTCTGTGGGGTTATGGGCAATGGAATGGGCATAGTCTCCTTGGAGAGAGCAGGACAGTCCTGTGGTGTGGCTCCAGAGGCCCCAGCCTGGCGGCTGTGTGGGCCAGGGCTGTGGGGACAGACATCCAAAAACACAAACTCGGCTGAGGTTTGGGGCTGAGGTTATGGCAGGAGTGATCTACAGTCCGTGAGGGGAGCTCATTGTGATTAGAAAGTAAGGCGAGTGAGAGGCGGTCGTTCAGGCTTATGTCTCTGGATGTTGTATTCATGATGGTCATTTAATGTAAGCATGGTCTCATGGGCCATGGAAGTCTCCCTCTCTGGTGATTTGTCTGGCTCCCAAGAGATTGGGGTCATTTTGTGGGAAGGGAGGAGTCCTGTTTTCTGCCTCATGTGTCCCCACAATAGAGGGATTCTAGAGCAGAGCACTGGGTACATACAACTGGAATACCCACCCTCTGGTTAGGCCTGGGGTCCTATGGGCATGGCAAGCCCATATGCAGATTCTTGGTCCAGCCACTGAGAGACGTTACTTGAATAGTGGACTCATGCTGAGGGTCACAATGTGTGTTTGTGCCCAAGGTGGTCCTCAATATTGGGCGGGACCTCATTGAGCTTGCAGTTTTCTCCTACAGTGAACCTTGGACATGCCAACCTCAGGGTTTCTTGCCATGGGGAAGGAGGAGTTTTGATTTCTGCATCACGTTCACCTCTGGGCACTAATTGGAGATAAGGTCTAGGTTCTGAAGCCTGAAAACCGAGGTTTGGAAGAGATGACGACCTAAGGCCATGGCGGGTCCGATGTGTTCAGTTTGGGGCCAGCTTTCTAGGTGTCGTTCAGGAGGTCTGCACTCAGGCTGTGCCAGACAGGGCATTCGTGCCCAGATACGCTGTATAATTGGGGTACAGTTGAGTGGCATGCAGAAGATAATTATTTGGGGTTTCTCCGTAGCCCCATAAGGCAAAGTCTTTCTTCTGGAGGGCAGGCAGAGTGCTGCATTCTGGCTCCGGAACTGCCAAACTGGAGGCCTTGCGGCCAGGAATGCAAGGATGTAAGTCTGAGAACTGAAGCTTTGCTTTGGTTTCAGGGCGAGGAAATGACAGGCACACTCTGCAGAGCTGAATTTAGATTTCATGCATTTGAGGTCAGGGCGAGGTTCATATATTGGCTCAGGTTGGAGTTTCTGTCCATGATGACCCCTTCATGAAGGGGGGTCATCACACCGCCATTGGTGTTTTCCCATGATGGCAGTAGTGAGATGCTCCAAACCACAAGGATTTTCTGCGGGTCAGTTGAAACCTGTTGGATGGCTCCAGGGCATCCCATATGGAACAATTGCAGAGCAGGGTTGTAAGGATGGATGCCTGGGCATCCGGCCTTGCATTCCAATTGTCTCCTAGCGAAACGGCACGTTTGATTGCTGCCTATGATGTAGCAGCCGAGGGGGCTGAGTTGAAATGCATTCTCCTGAGGATCGGTCATAATGTGGGATTGTGTCCATGGAGACCTTGGAATGGGGCAGTGGCACCAGGGCTCTGAAGGATGCTCCTAACCAGAGGTTTTGACACAGCTCCAAGAAGCATTTTTCCCATGGGGAAACAAGATTTGTTCTCATTGGTGCTTCAGTAACCCCCAATATGCTGGTATTGGAAACCAGAACTCTGAGGAGAGATGCCTGGAAACCAAGGCAATGGATCTGATTAGGGCCTGGGGCCTGTCTGGTTTAATCTTCTTCTCTCGGTTCATCTGTTTATGGGATTGAGTGGAGGTAGTTCCTCAGCTGGTGTCAGATTGCCCCTATTTGTCCTGGGCAGTCTACACTATTGGGATGGCCACTTTGACTTTGGAGGTTTCTCCTAATTTGCAAGTTTGTGGCCAATGAAATGGGCAGAATTCCTTTGGGGAGGGAAGGCACAATCCTGAGGTGTGGCTCTAGGGGCTCAAGCATGGAGGGTGTGTGGGTCAGAGCTGTGGGGACAGAAGTCTGAAAACAGAAACTCGTCTTGGGTTTGGGGACATAGGTATGGGAGGCCCGATCTACAGACCTTGAGCAGAACTCTTCAGGATATGAACAAAGAGTGAGTGTGAGGCACTTGCTCAGGCTTTTGACTCTGGATTTTGTGTCACTGATGGCCGTGGAATGTAGGGGCGTCCTCATGGACCATGGGTGAGACTTCCTCTATGGGGATTTGGATGATCCCAATATTTTGGGGTCATTCCGTGGGATGGGAGGAGTCCATTCTGTTTTTTTTTTTTTGTTTTTTTTTTTTTTGTTTTTTTTTTTTTTTTTTTTACCTCAGGTGTGCCACTAAAGAGGGATTCCAGAGCAGAACCCTGGGAAGGGGCGACTGGACAACCCGAACTCTGTATAAGATTGGGGGCCTAAGGGCATGGCAATCCCCATATGGGGTACCTTGGTCCAGCCACTGAGAGGTCTTACTTGAGTACAGTGCTCACACTGAGGGTCACAATGCATGTTTGTGCCCAATGTAGGCATCAAGCATGGGCGGGGACTCATGGGCCATGCTTGATTCTCCTACACTGAACTTTGGACAACATACAAACCACAAGGTTTCTTTCCATGGGGAAGGAGGAATTCTGATTTCTGCATCATGTTCACCCCTGGGCAGTGACTGGAGATAAGATCTAAGTTCTGAATCCAGAAAATCGAGGTTGGGATGAGATGATAACCTAAGGTCATGGAGGGTCCGATGTGCTCAGTGTGCGGTCAGCTTTCTGGGTGTTGTTCAGGAGGTATGGATTCAGGCTGTGTCAGACAATGCATTAGTGCCCAGGTTAGAATGTATAATTTGGGTACAGTTGAGTTCCATGTAGGTTCATCCTCATTTATTGTGTCAGGGAAGCTCACTGGGGCAACATTTTTCTTCTGGTGGGCAGGCAGAGTGCAGCATTGTGGGTCCAGAATTGCCAAACTTGAGGGCGTCGGGACCAGGAGTGTGAGGACGTAAGTCTGAGATTATAAGCTAAACTTAAGTTTCAGGGCGAGGGCACGGCAGGCACCCTCTGCAGATCCGAATCAAAATCTCATTCATCTGAAGTCAGGACGAGGATCAGACTTAGGCGCAGGTTGGAGTTTCTGTCCATGATGGCCCCTTCATCAAAGGGGTGGAATCTCGAGGCCATGGAGGTTTTCCCACGTTGGGAGTTGTGGGATGCTCCAAACTGCAAGGATTCCTTCTGCGGGAAAATTGAGACCTGTTGGATGGCTCCAGGACATCCCATATGGAATGACTCCAGAGCCGGGTTCTAAGGATGGATGCCTGAGCAGACTGCCTCTTACACCAATTGTCTCCCTGCCACAAGACAGGTACGATCTGATGGCTATGCAGGAGCAATCGTGGGAGCTGAGTTGAAATGGACTCTCCTGAAGATGGGTCTTAATGTGTGTTTGTGTCCATGAGGACGTTGGAATGGGGTGGTGGCCCCAGGGCTCTAAAGGATTCTAACCGGAGATTTTGAAACAACTCGAAAGAGCAAGTTTTCCATGTGGAGACAAGATTTGTTCTAATTGGTGCCTCAGGAAACCCACATATGCTGGTTTTAGAAGCAGGCCTCTGAGGAGAGATACATAGAAACCACAGCAATGCATCCAATTAGGTCCTAGGAACCTCTCTGGTTCAATCTTCTTCTCTGTCGACATCTGTCTATTTTATGAAATGGAGGTAGTTGCTCAGCTGGTGTCAGACCGCTCCTGTTTGTCCGGGCGGCCTACACTATAGGGATGGCCTCGGGGACTTTGGAGGTTTCTCCTAAATTGTATGATTATGGACAATGGCATGGGCAGAATTCCTGTGGAGTGGGCAGGCACAGACCTGATGTGTGGCTCCAAGGGCCCAGCCTTGAGGGTGTGTGGGCAAGGACTGTGGGGACAGATGTCTGAAAACACAAACTCAGCTTAGCTTTGGGGACGTAGGTATGGCAGGTCCGATTTACAGACTATGAGGAGAACTTTTTGGGATATGAATAAAGGGTGAAAGTGTGACACTTGTCAGGCTTTTGCCCCTGGATTTTGTGTCAATGATGGCTGTGGAATGTCAAGGAGTCCTCATGGGCCATGGAAGAGTCTTTCTCTCTGTGGATTTGGCCAGATCCCAATTGTTTTGGGTTAATCTGTGGGATTCAGTTTTGTTAACTAAGGTGTCCCACCAAAAGAGGGATTCCAGAGCAGAGCCCTGGACAACAAGAAATCTAACTAAAAATACGGGCCTAGGGGCATGGCAAGCCCAATATGCCTTCTAATGGTCCAGCCACTGAGAGGCCTTCATTGAGGACAGAACTCATGCTGAGGGTCACAATGCGTGTTTATGCCCTCGTGGTACTCAAGCATGGGTGGGGACTCATGGTGCATGCTTGTTTCTCCTACACTGAATGATAGTCAACATGTCAACCACATGAGTTCTTGCCATGGGGAAGTATTAATTCTGATTTCTGCATGTCATTCACCCCTGGGCAGTGATTGGAGATAAGGTCTACGTTGTGAAGTCTGAAAACCGAGGTTGGGAAGAGATGACGACCTAAGACCATGTTGGGTCCGATATGCTCAGCGTGGAGCCAGCTGTCTGGGTGTTGGTCGGGAGGTCCAAGCTTGGGCTGTGTCAGACAGGGCCTTAGTGCCCAGGGTAGATTGTATAATTGGGGTACAACTGAGTGCCGTGCAGGTTGATCTTTATTTGGCATTTCTGGGTAGCCCCAAGGGCAATGTTTTTCTTCTGGAGAACAGGCAGAGTGCTGCATTGTGGCTCCGGAATTTCCAAAGTGGATGCCTTGTGGACGGGGAGTGTGAGGACGGAAGTCTGAGAACACATGTTAGGCGTAGGTTCTGGGCGAGGGCACGGCAGGCACCCTCTGAAGATCTGAATCGGGATATCATGAATCTGAAGTCAGGGCGAGGTTCAAACCTAGGCTTAGGTTTGAATTTCTGTCCATTCTGGCCACTTTATGAAGGGGACAGCATCTCCAGTCCATGGAGGTTTACCCACAATGGAAGTTGTGAGATGCTCCAAACAACAAAGATTCCTTCTGATCAACAATTGAGACCTTTTGTATCACTCCAGTACATACCATACAGAATGACACCAGAGCAGGGATCTAAGGATGGATGCATGGGAAGCCCGCCTCACATTGCAGTTGTCTCCTAGCAAATAGACAGGTTTGATATGCTGGCTCTGTCAGAGCAACCAAGGGGGCTGAGTTGAAATGGACTCTCCTGAGGATGGATGCTAATGTGGGTTTGTGTCCATGGAGACCTTGGAATGGGGCGTTGGTGCAAGGGCCCTGAAGGATTCTCCTAACCGGAGGTTTTGAGACATCTCCAAAGGACAAGTTTCCCATGTGGAGACGAGATTTGTTCTGATTGGTGCCTCAGGAAACCCCCATATACTGTTATTGGAATATAGGCCTCTGAAGAGAAATAACTGGAAACCAAAGCAATGGCTCCATTTAGAGCCTAGGGGCCTGTCCGGTTGAATCTTCTTCTCTGTGTACATCCATCTAAGGTATTAGTGGAGTTAGATGCTCAGCTGGTGTCAGATGGCCCTTGTTTGTCCCAGGCGGCCTACACTATTGTGAAGGCCTTGGGGACTTTGGAGGTTTCTCCTAATTTTATGATTATGGACAATGGAATGGGCAGAATTCCCGTGGAGAGGGAAGGCACAGTTTTGATGTGGCTCCAGGGGCCCCAGCCTGCAGGGTGTGTGCACCAGGACTGTGGAGACAGAAGTCTAAAACACAAACTCAGTTTAGGTTTAGGGACGTAGGTATGGCAGGCCCGATCTACAGACCGTGAGGAGAATTCTTCCGGATATGAAGAAAGAGAGATTGTGAGGCACTTGTTCAGGCTTTTGTTTCTGGATTTTGTGTCAACGATGGGCGTGGAATGTCGGGGAGGCCTCATGGGCCATGGACGAGTCTTCCGCTCTGTGGATTTGGCCCGATTCCAATTGTTTTGGGTCAAACTGTGGGATGGGAGGAGTCCTTTCAGTTTTGTTACCTCAGGTGTCCCACCAAAAGAGGGATTCCAAAGCCGAGCCCTGGGGAGGGGAGACTGGACAACCAGAAATCTGGTTAAAAATTGGGGCCTAGGGGCATTGCAAGCCCAATATGCTGTCTTTTGGTCCAGCCGCTGAGAGGCCTTACTTGAGAACTGGGCTCACGTTGAGGGTCACAATGCATGTTTGTGACCGACTTGGTCCTCAAGCATCTGCAGGGCCTCATGGGCCACACTGGTTTCAACTACACTTTACGTTGGACAACATGCCAACCACAAGGTTTCTTGCCATGGGGAAGGAGTTCTGATTCCTGCATCATGTTCAACCCTGGGTGGTGACTGGAGATAAGGTTTAGGATTTGAAGCCTGAAAACCGAGGTTGGAAAGAGATGATGACCTAAGGCCATGGCGGGTCTGATGTGCTCAGTGTGTGGCTAGCTGGGTGGGAGCGAGCCAGGAGGTTCAGTCTCAGGCTGTGCCAGAAAGGGCAGTAGTGCCCAGGGCAGCCTGTATAATTGGGGTCCAGTCAAGTGGCATGCAAGTTGATCCTCATTTGGGGAATCTGGGTAGCCCCAGAGGGCAAAGTTTTTCTTCCGGAAAGCAGGCAGAGTGCTGCCTTGTAGTTCTGGAATTGCCAAACTGGAGGGCTTGTGGGCCAGGAATGTGAGGATGGAAGTTGAGAACACAAACTAGACTTACGTTTCTGGGCAAGGGCACGGCAGGCACACTCTGCAGAGCTGAATCAAGATGTCCTGCATCTGAAGTCAGGGCGAGGATCAGACGATCGCTCAGGTTGGAGCTTCTGTCCCTGATGGCCCCTTCATGAAGCGCAGGGGGCGGGATCACGAGGCCATGGAGGTTTTCCCACGATGGGAGTTGTGAGATGCTCCAAACAGTAAAGATTCTTCTGCGGGACTATTGAGACCTGTTGGTTGGCTCCAGGACTTCCCATACAGCATAATTCTGAGAATGGTTCCAAGTATGGATGTCTGGGAAGCCTGCCTCTCATTCCAATCATCTCCTAGCGACAAGACGGGTTAGATCTGCTGGATCAGGGGGAGCAACTGAGGGGGCTGAGTTGAAATGGACTCTCCTGTGGATGGGTCCTAATGTGGGTGTGTCTCCATGGAGACCTTGGAATGAGGCGCTGGCACCGGGAACCTGAAATGTCCTTCTAACCAGAGGCTTTGAGAGAGCTCCAACATGCAAGTTTCCCATGTGTAAACGAGATTTGTTCTGATGGGTGCCTCAGGAAAAGCCCTCAGCTGGTATTGGAAACCAGGCTTTTGAAGAGACATGCCTGTAAACCAAAGCTATGGATCCCATTATGGCCTGGGGTCCTGTCTGGTCAATCTTCTTCTCTGGGGACATCCATCTATGGTATGAGTGGAGGTAGATGCTCAGCTGGTGTCAGACGGCCCTTTTTTGTCCCGGACAACCTACACCATTGGTATGGCCTCAGGGAATTTGGAGGTTTCTCCTAATTTGTATGGTTTTGGATAATGGAATGGGCAGAATTCCCATGGATTGGTAAGGCACAGTCCTAATGTGTGGTTCCAGGGGCCCAGCCTGGAGGGTGTGTGGCCCAGGACTTTGAGGACAGAACTCAAAAAACACAAACTCAGCTTAGGTTTGGGGACGTAGGTATGGCACGGTCGAACTACAAATCATGAGAAGAACTCTTCAGGATATGAAGAAAGAGCGAGTCTGAGGCGCTTGGTTAGGCTTTTGTCTCTGGATTTTGTATCAGCGATGGCCGTGGAATGTCGGGGAGGCCTCATGAGCCATGGACGAATCTTCCTCTCTGTGGATTTGGCCCTATCCCAATTCTTTTTCGTGAATCTGTGGAATGGGAGGACTCCTTTAAGGTTTGTTACCTGAGGTGTCCCACCAAAAGAGGAATTCCAAAGCAGAGCCCTGGGCAAGAGTGAAGGGACAACCCGAACTTGGTTAAAAATTGGGGTCTAGGGGCATGGCAAGCCCAATATGCTCTTTCTTCATGCAGCCACTGAGAGGCCTTGCCTGAGGACCGGGCTCAGGCTGAGGGTCACAATGTGTGTTTGAGACCAATGTGGCCCTCAAGCGTGGGCTGGGTCTCATGTGCCACACTGGTTTCAACTACACTGAAAGTTGGACAACATGCCAACCACGAGGTTTCTTGCCAAGGGAACGAGTTCGGATTTCTGCAACATTTTCAAACCTGAGCAATGATTGGAGATAAGGTCAAGGTTCTGAAGCCTGAAAACCGAGGTTGGGTAGAGATGACGACCTATGGCCATGGCGGGTCCGATGTGCTCAGTGTGTGGCCAGCTGTCTGGGTGGGGCCAGGAGTTCCAGGCTCAGGCTGTGTCAGAATGGGCAATTGTGCCCACTTCAGCCTATATATTTGGTGTACAGCCAAATGGCGTGCAGCTTGATCCTCATTTGGGGTTTCTGGGTAGCCCCAGAGGGCAATGTTCTTCTTCCAGGGAGCAGGCAGAGTGCCGCATTGTACTTCTGGATTGCCAAACTGGAGGGCTTATGGGCCGGTAGTCTGAGGACGGAACTCCGAGAACACAAGCAAGGCTTAGGTTTTATGTGTGAGGACATGGCAGACCTGAATCGAGAACTCTTGCACCTGAAGTCAGGTTGAGCATCAGACGATGCCTCAGGTTTGACTTTCTGTCCCTGATGGCCCCTTCATAAAGGGGGGGAATCACGAGGCCGTGGGGGTTTTCCCACCATGGGAGTTGTGAGAAGCTCCAAACTGCAAAGATTCTACTGTGGGACAATTGAGACCAGTTGGTTGGCTCCAGGCCAACGATTCTGAGCAGGGTTCTAAGGATGGATGGCTGGGTAGCCCACCTCGCATTCCAATATTCTCCTAGCTACAAGACAGGCTAGATCTGTTGGATCTCGGGGAGCAACCGAGGACGCTGAGTTTAAATGGACTCTCCTGTGGATGGGTCCTAATATGTTTTTGTGTCTATGGAGACTGTGGCATTAAGCGGTGGCACTAGGGCCCTGAAGGCTTCTCCTAAACAGAGGTTTGACACAGCTCCACCATGCAAGTTTCCCATGTGTAGAGGAGATTTGTTCTGATGGGTGAGTCAAGAAACAGCCATATTCTGGTATTGAAATCCAGGCCTCTGAGGAGAGATGCCTGGAAAACAAAGCAATGAATCCGATTAGTGCCTAGGGGCCTGTTGGTTTCTTTTTACCTCGGGCGACATCTATCTATGGGTCAGAGTGCAGGTAGGTGCTCAGATGAACTCAGATTGCCCGTGTTTGTCCTTGGAAGCCAACACTATGGGATGGCCTCAGGGAATTTAAAGGTTTATACTTTTAGTTGCGTTGTCGCCATTGGAATGGGCTCACACAATTCCCTTGCGAGGGCAAGAACAGTCCTCAGGTTTGGCTTCAGGGGCCTGAGCCTATAGGGTGTGTAGGCCAGGGCTGTTTGGACAGTTGTCTGAAAACACAAACTCGACTTCTATTTCGGGTCATAGGTAGAGCAGGACTGATCTACAGACCATGAGGAGAACATTTTGGTATATGAAAAAAGGGCGAGTGTGAGGCTATTGCTCATGTTTTTGTCTCTGCATATCATGTCACTCATGGTCGTGAAATTTCCGGGTGACTTCATGGGAAATGGACGAGTCTTACTCTCTGGAGATTTGGCCCCTTCCAAAGAGGTTGGGGTCATTCTGTGGGATGGAAGAAGTCGTTCTTTTTTGTTGTTGTTGCTTTGTTTTGTTTCATTTTTTAACCTCCGTTGTCCCACCACATGAGGAATTCCAGAGTAGAGCTCTGGGGAGGGGTGACTGAACAACCAGAAATCTGCTTAAAAATTGGGGCCTAGGGCTATGTCAAGCCCATTATGACATCTAGTGATCCAGGCTCTGAGAGGACTTACTAGAGGACAGGACTCACCCTGAGGGTCACAATGCATATTTATGCCCTCGTCGCACTCAAGAATAGGCGGGCCTCAGGGTGAATGCTAGTTTCTCCTACAATGAACGTTGGACAACATGCCAACCACAAGGTTTCTTGCCATGTGTAAAGAGAAGTTCTGATTTCTGCATCACACTCACCCCCAGGCAGAGATAAAGTCTAGTTTCTGAGGCCTGAAAACTGAGGTAGGGAAGAGATGAGGACCTAAGGCCATGGCGAGTCTGATGTGCTCAGTGTGCGGTCAGCTGTCTGGGTGTTGGTCAGGAAGTCCGGGCTCAGGTTGTGTCAGACAGTGCATTAGTGCCCAGGTTAGACTATATAATTCAGGCAAAGTCGAGTACCGTGTAGGTTTATCTTCATATAAGGTGCCTTGGCAGCTCTTTAGGCAATATTTTTTTTCCAGAAAGCAGGCCATGTGCTTAATTGTGGGACCGGATTTACCAATCATGAGGGCTTTGAGGCCAGGAGAGTGAGGTCGGAATTCTGAGAACAAAAGTTATACTTGGGCTCAGGGCAAGGGCACGGCAGGTACCCCCTGCAGATCTGAACCAATATCTCATCCATTTCAAGTCAGGGAGAGAATTAGACTTTGACTTAGGTTGGAGTTTCTGTGCCTGACGGCTCATTCATGAAGGGAGTGGAATCTCGTGTCCATGGAGTTTTTCCCACGTGGGAGTTGTGGGTTGCCCCCTTCAAGAATTCCTTCTGCGGGACAATTGAGACCTTTGGGCAGCTCCAGGACATCCCATATGGAGTGACTCCATAGCACCGTTCGAGGGAGGATGCCTGGGAAGCCAGCCTCGCATTCCAATTGTCTCCTAGCAACAAGCCAGTTTAGATCTGATGGCTCTGCGGGAGCAACCGGGGTGACTGACTTGAAATGGACTTTCCTCAGGATGGGCCCTAATGTGTCTTTGTGTCCATGGGGCCTTGGAATGGGGCCGTGGCACCGGGACCCTGAAGTATTCTCCTAAGCTTTTGACAGAGCTCGATGCACATGTTTCCTTGTGGAGACGAGATTTGTTCTGATTGCTACCTCAGGAAAACACCTATGCTGGTATTGGAATCCAGGCTTTTGAGGAGACATGCCTCTCACCAAAGCAATGGATCCGATTGGCCAGGGTCCTGTCTGGTTCAATCTTCTTCTCTGGGGACATCCATCTATGGTATGAGTGGAGGTTGATGCTCAGCTGCTATCAGACCGCGCTTGTATGTCACGGGCGACATGCCCTATTGGGATGGCCTCAGGGATTTGGAGGGTTCTCCTAATTTTATGGTTTTGGACAATGGAATGGGCAGAGTTCCCATGGATTGGGTAGGCACAGTCCTTATGTGTGGCCCCAGGGACCGCAGCCTGGAGGGTGTGTGGCCCAGGACTTTGAGGACAGAAGTCTGAAAACATAAACTCAGCTTAGGTTTGGAGACGTAGGTATGGCAGGCCCGATCTATAAACCATGAGAAGAACTCTTCAGGATATGAAGAAAGAGCGAGTCTGAGGTGCTTGTTCAGTCTTTTGTCTCTAGATTCGGTATCAGCGATGGCCGTGGATTGTCTGGGAAACCTCATGGGCCATGGACGAATCTTCCTCTCTGTGGAATTGGACCGATCCCAATTCTTTTTCGTCAATCTGTGGAATGGGAGGTCTCCTTTCAGGTTGGTTACCTTAGGTGTCCCGCCAAAAGAGGAATTCCAAAGAAGAGCCCTGGGGAAAAGCGAAGGGACAACCCGAATTATGGGTAAAATTTGGGGCCTAGGGGCATGGCAAGCCCAATATGCTGTCTCTTTATCCAGCCACTGAGAGGCCTTACCTGAGGACTGGGATCAGGCTGATGGTCACAATGTGTGTTTGTGACCAATGTGGCCCATAAACATGGGCGGGGCCTCATGGGCCACACTGGTTTCAACTACAATGAACATTGGAAAACATGCCAACCACATGGTTTCTAGCCACGGGGAAGGAGTTGTGATTTCTGCATCACTTACAAGCCTGGGCAGTGATTGGAGATAAGGTCTAGGTTCTGAGACTTGACAACCGAGGTTGGGAAGAGATGACGACCTAAGGACATGGCTCGTCCGGCGTGCTCAGTGTTCGACCAGCTTTCTGGGTGGGGCCAGGAAGTCCAGGCTCAGGCTGTGTCAGAATGGGCAATAGGGCCTAGGTCATCCTATATATTTGGGGTACAGTCGAATGGCATGCAGGTTGATCCTCCTTTGGAGTTTCTGGGTAGCCCCACAGGGCTATGTTTTTCTTCCTGAAGGCTGGCAGAGTGCTGCATTATAGTTCTGGTTTGCAAACTGGAGGGCTTGTGGGCCAGTAGTCTGAAGACGGACATCTGATAACACAAGCTAGGCTTAGGTTTCTGGGTGAGGACAAGGCAGGAACAATCTACAGACCTGAATCGAGATCTCGTGCTTCTAAAGTCAGGGTGAGGATCAGAAGATCGCTCAGGTTGGTGTTTCTGTCCCTGATGGCCCCTTCATGAAGGGGCGGGGTCTCGAGTTCGTGGGGGTTTTCCCACGATGTTAGTTGTGAGAAGGTCCAAACTGCAAAGATTCTTGTGCAGGACAATTGAGACATGTTGGTTGGCTCCAGGGCAACGATTCCGAGCAGGGTTCTAAGGATGGATTCCTGGGTAGCCCACCTTGCATTCCAAATGTGTCCTAGCAACAAGACAGGTTATATCTGCTGGATCTGGGCGAGCAATCTGGATCTGGGTTGAAATGGACTCTCCTGTGGATGGATCCTAATATGTTTTTGTGTCTATGGAGACCTTGGAATGAAGGGGTGGCACTGGGGTCCTGAAGGGTTTTTTCAAACAGAGGCTTTGACACAGCTCCAACGTGCAAGTTTCCCATATGTAAATGAGATTTGTTCTGACGGATGAGTCAGGAAACAGCCATATGCTGGTATTGAAATCCAGGCCTCTGAGGAGAGATGACTGGATACCACAGCTATGGATCCGAATAGGGCCTAGGGGCCTGTTCGTACATTTTTACCTCTGGGGACATCAGTCTATGCGTCTGAGAGCATGTAGGTGCTCAGATGGGCTCAGATTGCCCCTGTTTGTCCTGGGAAGCCACCACTATTGGGATGGCCTCAGGGAGTTTGCAGGTTTATCCTATTAGTAGGTTGTGGCCATTGGAATGGGCACATACAATTCCCTTGTAGAGGGCAAGTACAATCCTCAGGTTTGGCTCCAGGGGCCTGAGCCTGTAGGGTGTGTAGGCAGAGCTGTTTGGACAGTCTGAAAACACAAACTCGGCTTATGTTTCAGGTCATAGGTATGGCAGGATTGATCTACAGACCATGAGGAGAACTCTTCGGGATATGAATAAGGGGCGAGTGTGAGGCTCGTGCTCAAGTTTTTGTCTCTGGATATCGTGTCACTCATGGTCGTGAAATTTCCTGGTGACTTCATGGGAAATGGACGAGTCTTACACTCTGGGGGTTTGGCCCCGTACAAGGAGTTTTGGGTCATTCTGGGGATGGAAGAAGTCCGTTTTGTTGTTGTTGTTGATTTGCCTTGTTTTGTTTTTTAACCTCAGGTGTCCCACCAAATGGGGGATTCCAGATTAGAGCCCTGGGGAGGGCCGACCGGACAACAAGAAATGTGGTTAAAAATTGTGGCCTAGGGACATGTCAAGCCCATTATGACATCTAATGGTCGAGCCACTGAGAGGACTTACTAGAGCACAGGACTCACGCTGAGGGTCACAATGCGTGTTTATGCCCACTTCGCAAACAAGAATGGGCAGGGCCTCATGGTGAATCCTGGTTTCTCGTACACTGAACGTTGGACAACTTGCCAAACATAAGGTTTCTTGCCATGGGTAAGGAAGAGTTCTGATTTCTGCATCACAGGCACCACTGGGCAGTGATTGGAGATAAGGTCTAGGTTCTGAAGCCTAAAAACTGAGGTAGGGAAGAGATGATGACCTAAGGCCATGGCGGGTCTGATGTGCTCAGTGTGCGGTCAGCTGTCTGGGTGTTGGTCAGGAGATCCGGGCTCAGGTTGTGTCAGAGAGTGCATTAGTGCCCAGTTTAGACTATATACTTTGGGTACAGTCGAGTGCCATGTAGATTTATCCTCATATAAGTTGTCTGGGCAGCTCATTAGGCAAAATTTGTTTTCTAGAGGGCAGGCAGAGTGCTTAATTGTCGGTCCGGAATTTTAAACTTGAGGGATTCGTGTCCAGGAGTGTGAGGACGGAAGTCTGAGAACACAAGCTAGACTTGGGTTTCAGGGTGAGGACACGGCAGGTACCACTGTAGATCTGAACCTATATCTCATGCATCTGAAGTCAGGGCGAGGATCAGACGTTGGCTCAGGTTGGAGTTTCTGTGCATGACGGACCCTTCATGAAGGGAGCGGAATCTCAAGGCCATGGAGTTTTTCCCACGTTGGGAGTTGTGGGATGCCCACTTCAAGGATTCCTTCTGCGGGACAATTGAGACCTGTTGGGCAGCTTCAGGACATCCGATATGGAATGACTCCAGGGCACTGTTCGAGGTTGGATGCCTGGGAAGCCGGCCTCACATTCCAATTGTCTCCCAGCAACAAGACAGTTTAGATCTGATGGCTCTGCGGGAGAAACCGGGGTGGCTGACTTGAAATGGACTTTCCTGAGGATGGGTCCTAATGTGTGTTTGTGTCCATGAGGGCCTTAAAATGGGGCGGTGGCACCGAGACCCTGAAGTATTCTCCTAAGCTTTTGACATAGCTCGATGCACAAGGTTCCTTGTGGAGACGAGATTTGTTTTGATGCGTGCCTCAGGAAAACCTCTATGCTGGTATTGGAATCCAGGCTTTTGAGGAGACATGCCTGTAATCCAAAGCAATGTATCCGATTATGGCCTAGGGTCCTGTCTGGTTCAATCTTCTTCTCAGGGGACATCCATATATGGTATGAGTGGAGGTAGATGCTCAGCTGGTATCAGACCGCCCTTGTTTGTCCTGGGCGACCTGCACTATTGGGATGGCCTCAGCGATTTGTAGGGTTCTCCAAATTTTACTGTTTTGGACAATGGCATCGGCAGTATTCCCATGGATTGGGTAGGCACAGTCCTACTGTGTGACTCCAGGGGCCCCAGCCTGGAGGGTGTGTGGCCCAGGACTTTGAGGACAGAAGTCTGAAAACACAAACTCAGCTTAGGTTTGGGGACGTAGGTATGGCAGGCCCGATCTATAAACCATGAGAAGAACTCTTCCGGATATGAAGAAAGAGTGAGTCTGAGGGGCTTGCTCAGGCTTTTGTCTCTGGATTTTGTATCAGAGATGGCCGTGGAATGTCGGGGAGGCCTCATGGGCCATGGACGAATCTTCCTCTCTGTGGATTTGGCCCGATCCCAATTGTTTTTCGTCAATCTGTGGAATGGGAGGACTCCTTTCAGGTTTGTTACCTCAGGTGTCCCGCCAAAAGAGGAATTCCAAAGAAGAGCCCTGGGGAAAAGTGAAGGGAGAACCCGAACTATGGGTAAAATTTGGGGTCTAGGGGCATGGCATGCCCAATATGCTATCTCTTCATCCAGCCACTGAGAGGCCTTATTGAGGACTGGGATCAGGGTGAGGGTCACAATGTGTGCTTTTGACCAATGTGGCCCACAAACATGAGCGGGGCCTCATGGGCCACCCTGGTTTCAACTACACTGAACGTTGGACAACATGCCAACCACATGGTTTCTTGCCACGGGGAAGGAGTTGTGTTTTCTGCATCACTTTCAAGCCTGGGCAGTGATTGGAGATAAGGTCTAGGTTCTGAAACTTGACAACCGAGGTTGGGAAGAGATGACGACCTAAGACCATGGCGGGTCCGATGTGCTCAGTGAGCGGCCAGCTTTCTGTGTGGGGCCAGGTAATCCAGGCTCAGGCTGTGTCAAAAAGGGCAATAGTGCCCAGGTCAGCCTATATATTTGGGGTACAGTCGTATGGCGTGCAGGTTGATCCTCTTTTGGAGTTTCTGGGTAGCCCCAGAGGGTAATGTTTTTCTTCCTGAGGGCAGGAAGAGTGCTGCATTATAGTTCTGGTTTTCAAACTGGAGGCTTGTGGTCCAGTAGTCTGAGGAAGGAAATCTGAGAACAAGCTAGGCTTAGGTTTCTGGGTGAGGACAAGGCAGGAACAATCTACAGACCTGAATCGAGATCTCGTGCTTATGATGTCAGGGCGAGGATCAGAAGATCGCTCAGGTTGGAGTTTCTGTCCCTGATCCCCTTCATGAAGGGGCGGGGGGGTCATGAGGCCGTGGGGGTTTTCCCACGATGTTAGTTGTGAGAAGCTCCAAACTGCAAAGATTCTTCTGCAGGACAATTGAGACCTGTTGGTTGGCTCCAGGGCAACGATTCCGAGCAGGGTTCTAAGGATGGATGGCTGGGTAGCCCACCTCGCATTCCAATTGTGTCCTAGCAACAAGACAGGTTAGATCTGCTGGATCTGGGGGAGCAACCCAGGAGGCTGAGTTGAAATAAACTCTCCTGTGGATGGGTCCTAATGTCTTTTTGTGTCTATGGAGACGTTGGAATGTAGCGGTGGCACTGGGGTCCTGAAGGGTTTTTCCAAACAGAGGCTTTGACACAGCTCCAACGTGCAAGTTTCCCATATGTAGATGAGATGTTTTCTGATGGGTGAGTCAAGAAACAGCCATACGCTGGTATTGAAATCCAGGCCTCTGAGGAGAGATGACTGGATACCACAGCAATGGATCCGAATAGTGCCTAGGGGCCTGTTCGTTCCTTTTTACCTCTGGGGACATCAGTCTATGCGTCTGAGTGCAGGTAGGTGCTCAGATGAGCTCAGATTGCCCCTGTTTGTCCTGGGAAGCCACCACTATTGGGATGGCCTCAGGCAGTTTGGAGGTTTATCCTATTAGTAGGGTTGTGGCCATTGGAATGGGCACATACAATTCCCTTGTAGAGGGCAAGTACAGTCCTCAGGTTTGGCTCCAGGGGCCTGAGCATGTAGGGTGTGTAGGCCAGAGCTGTTTGGACAGTTGTCTGAAAACACAAACGCGGCTTATGTTTCGGGTCATAGGTATGGCAGGACTGATCTACAGACCATGAGGAGAACTCTTCAGGATATGAAAAAAGGGCGAGTGTGAGGCTCGTGCTCAAGTTTTTGTCTCTGGATATCGTGTCACTCATGGTCGTGAAATTTCCGGGTGACTTCATGGGAAATGGACGAGTCTTACTCTCTGGGGTTTTGCCCCGTCCCAAGAGTTTTGGGTCATTCTTGGGATGGAAGAAGTCCGTTTTGTTGTTGTTGTTGTTGATTTGTTTTGTTTTGTTTTTTAACCTCAGGTGTCTCACCAAATGAGGTATTCCAGAGTAGAGCCCTGGGGAGGGCCGACCGGACAACCAGAAATCTGGTTAAAAATTGTGGCCTAGGCACATGTCAAGCCCATTATGACATCTAATGGTCGAGCCACTGAGAGGACTTACTAGAGCACAGGACTCACGCTGAGGGTCACAATGCGTGTTTATGCCCTCTTCGCACTCAAGAATTGGCGGGGCCTCCGGGTGAATGCTGGTTTCTCCTACACTGAACGTTGGACAACATGCCAACCACAAGGTTTCTTGCCATGGGTAAGGACAAGGTCTGATTTCTGCATCACAGGCACCCCTGGGCAGTGGTTGGAGATAAGGTCTAGGTTCTGAAGCCTGAAAAACCGCAGTTGGGAAGAGATGATAACCTAAGGCCATGGCGGTTCTGATGTGCTCAGTGTGCGGTCAGCTGTCTGGGTGTTGGTCAGGAGGTCCGAGCTCAGGTTGTGTCAGATAGTGCATTAGTGCACAGGTTAGACTATATACTTTGGGTATAGTCGAATGCCATGTAGATTTATCCTCATATAAGGTGCCTGGGCACTCATTAGGCCAAATTTTTTTTTCTAGAGGGCAGGCAGAGTGCTGCATTGTGGGTCTGGAATTGCGAAACTTCCGGGCTTCGGGGCCTGGAGTGTGAGGACGGAAGTCTGAGAACACAAGCTAGACTTGGGTTTCAGGGCCAGTGCACGGCAGGTACCCCTGTAGATCTGAACCTATATCTCATGCATCTGAAGTCAGGGCGAGGTTCAGAAGTTGGCTCAGGTTGGAGTTTCTGTGCATGACGGCCCCTTCATGAAGGGAGCGGAATCTCGAGGCCATGGAGGTTTTCCCACGTTGGGAGTTGTGGGATGCCCCCTTCAAGGATTCCTTCTGCGGGACAATTGAGACTTGTTGGGCAGCTCCAGGACATCCCATATGGAATGACTCCAGGTCACCGTTCGAGGATGGATGCCTGGGAAGCCCGCCTCGCATTCCAATTGTCTCCTAGCAACAAGACAGTTTAGATCTGATGGCTTAGCGGGAGAAACCGGGGTGGCTGACTTGAAATGGACTTTCCTGAGGATGGGTCCTAATGTGTGTTTGTGTCCATGAGGGCCTTAAAATGGGGCGGTGGCACCGGGACCCTGAAGTATTCTCCTAAGCTTTTGACATAGCTCGATGCACAAGGTTCCTTGTGGAGACGAGATTTGTTTTGATGGGTGCCTCAGGAAAACCTCGATGCTGGTATTGCAATACAGGCTTTTGAGGAGACATGCCTGTAATCCAAAGCAATGTATCCGATTATGGCCTAAGGTCCTGTCTGGTTCAATCTTCTTCTCAGGGGACATCCATCTATGGTATGAGTGGAGGTAGATGCTCAGCTGGAATCAGACCGCCCTTGTTTGTCCCGGGCGACCTGCACTATTGGGATGGCCGCAGGGATTTGGAGGGTTCTCCAAATTTTACTGTTTTGGACAATGGCATCGGCAGAATTCCCATGGATTGGGTAGGCACAGTCCTAATGTGTGACTCCAAGGGCCCCAGCCTGGAGGGTGTGTGGCCCAGGACTTTGAGGACCGAAGTCTGAAAACACAAACTCAGCTTAGGTTTGGGGACGTAGGTATGGCAGGCCCGATCTATAAACCTTAAGAAGAACTCTTTCGGTTATGAAGAAAGAGCGAGTCTGAGGCGCTTGCTCAGGCTTTTGTCTCTGGATTTTGTATCAGAGATGGCCGTGGAATGTCGGGGAGGCCTCATGGGCCATGGACGAATTTTCCTCTCTGTGGATTTGGCCCGATCCCAATTGTTTTTCGTCAATCTGTGGAATGGGAGGACTCCTTTCAGGTTTGTTACCTCAGGTGTCCCGCCAAAAGAGGAATTCCAAAGAAGAGCCCTGGGGAAAAGTGAAGGGAGAACCCGAACTATGGGTAAAATTTGGGGCCTAGGGGCATGGCATGCCCAATATGCTATCTCTTCATCCAGCCACTGAGAGGCCTTATTGAGGACTGGGATCAGGGTGAGGGTCACAATGTGTGCTTTTGACCAATGTGGCCCACAAACATGAGCGGGGCCTCATGGGCCACCCTGGTTTCAACTACACTGAACGTTGGACAACATGCCAACCACATGGTTTCTTGCCACGGGGAAGGAGTTGTGTATTCTGCATCACTTTCAAGCCTGGGCAGTGATTGGAGATAAGGTCTAGGTTCTGAAACTTGACAACCGAGGTTGGGAAGAGATGACGACCTAAGACCATGGCGGGTCCGATGTGCTCAGTGAGCGGCCAGCTTTCTGTGTGGGGCCAGGTAATCCAGGCTCAGGCTGTGTCAAAAAGGGCAATAGTGCCCAGGTCAGCCTATATATTTGGGGTACAGTCGTATGGCGTGCAGGTTGATCCTCTTTTGGAGTTTCTGGGTAGCCCCAGAGGGCAATGTTTTTCTTCCTGAGGGCAGGAAGAGTGCTGCATTATAGTTCTGGTTTTCAAACTGGAGGCTTGTGGTCCAGTAGTCTGAGGAAGGAAATCTGAGAACAAGCTAGGCTTAGGTTTCTGGGTGAGGACAAGGCAGGAACAATCTACAGACCTGAATCGAGATCTCGTGCTTATGATGTCAGGGCGAGGATCAGAAGATCGCTCAGGTTGGTGTTTCTGTCCCTGATGGCCCTTCATGAAGGGGCGGGGGGGTCATGAGGCCGTGGGGGTTTTCCCACGATGTTAGTTGTGAGAAGCTCCAAACTGCAAAGATTCTTCTGCAGGACAATTGAGACCTGTTGGTTGGCTCCAGGGCAACGATTCCGAGCAGGGTTCTAAGGATGGATGGCTGGGTAGCCCACCTCGCATTCCAATTGTGTCCTAGCAACAAGACAGGTTAGATCTTCTGGATCTGGGGGAGCAACCCAGGAGGCTGAGTTGAAATGGACTCTCCTGTGGATGGATCCTAATATGTTTTTGTGTCTATGGAGATCTTGGAATGAAGCGGTGGCACTGGGGCCCGATGGGTTTTTTCAAACAGAGGCTTTGACACAGCTCCAACGTGCAAGTTTCCCATATGTAAATGAGATTTGTTCTGAGGGATGAGTCAGGAAACAGCAATACGCTGGTATTGAAATCCAGGCCTCTGAGGAGAGATGACTGGATAGCACAACAATGAATCCAAATAGTGCCTAGGGGCCTGTTCGTACCTTTTTACCTCTGGGGACATCAGTCTATGCATCTGAGTGCATGTAGGTGTCAGATGGGCTCAGATTGCTCCTGTTTGTCCTGGAGAGCCACCACTATTGGGATGGCCTCAGGGAGTTTGGAGGTTTATCCTATTAGTAGGTTGTGGCCATTGGAATGGGCACATACAATTCCCTTGGAGAGGGCAAGTACAGTCCTCAGGTTTGGCTCCAGGGGCCTGAGCCTGTAGGGTGTGTAGGCAGAGCTGTTTGGACAGTTGTCTGAAAACACAAACGCGGCTTATGTTTCGGGTAATAGGTATGGCAGTATAGATCTACAGACCATGAGGAGAACTCTTCGGGATATGAAAAAAGGGCGAGTGTCAGGCTCTTGCTCAAGTTTTTGTCTCTGGATATCGTGTCACTCATGGTCATGAAATTTCCGGTTGACTTCATGGGAAATGGACGAGTCTTACTCTCTGGTGGTTTGTCCCCATCGCAAGATTTTGGGGTCATTCTGTGGGATGGAAGAAGTCCGTTTTGTTGTTGTTGTGATTTGCCTTGGTTTGTTTTTTAACCTCAGGTGTCCCACCAAATGAGGTATTCCAGATTAGAGCCCTGGGGAGGGCTGACTGGACAACCAGAAATCTGGTTACAAATTTGGGCCTAGGGACATGTCAAGCCCATTATGACATCTAATGGTCGAGCGACGGAGAGGACTTACTAGAGGACAGGACTCACACTGAGGGTCACAATGCGTGTTTATGCCCACTTCGCAAACAAGAATGGGCGGGGCCTCATGGTGAATCCTGGTTTCTCCTACACTGAACGTTGGACAACCTGCCAATGACAAGATTTCTTGCCATGGGTAAGGAAGAGTTCTGATTTCTGCATCACAGTCACCCTTGGGCAGTGATTGGAGATAAGGTCTAGATTCTGAAGCCTGAAAACAGAGGTAGGGAAGAGATGATAACCTAAGGCCATGGCGGGTCTGATGTGCTCAGTGTGCGGTCAGCTGTCTGGGTGTTGGTCAGGAGGTCCGGGCTCAGGTTGTGTCAGACAGTGCATTAGTGCCCCCGTAGACTATATAATTTGGGTAAAGTCGAGTGCCATGTAGATTTATCCTCATATAAGTTGTCTGGGCAGCTCATTAGGCAAAATTTGTTTTCTAGAGGGCAGGCAGAGTGCTTCATTGTCGGTCCGGAATTTTAAACTTGAGGGATTCGTGTCCAGGAGTGTGAGGACGGAAGTCTGAGAACACAAGCTGGACTTGTGTATCAGGGCGAGGACACGGCAGGGACCACTGTAGATCTGAACCAATATCTCATGCATCTGAAGTCAGGGCGAGGATCAGACGTTGTCTCACGTTGGAGTTTATGGGCATGACGGCCCCTTCATGAAGAGAGCGAAATCTCGAGGCCATGTAGGTTTTCCCACGTTGGGTGTTGTGGGATGCCCCCTTCAAGGATACCTTCTGCGGGACAATTGAGACCTGTTGGGCAGATTCAGGACATCCCATATGGAATGACTCCAGGGCACCATTCGAGAATGGATGACTGGGAAGCCCGCCTCGCATTCCAATTTTCTCCTAGCAACAAGAGAGTTTAGATCTGATGGCTCTGCGTGAGCAACAGGAGTGACTGACTTGAAATGGACTTTCCTGAGGATGGGTCCTAATGTGTGTTTGTGTCCATGAGGGCCTTAAAATGGGGCGGTGGCACCGGGACCCTGAAGTATTCTCCTAAGTTTTTGACATAGCTCGATGCACAAGGTTCCTTGTGGAGACGAGATTTGTTTTGATGGGTGCCTCAGGAAAACCCCTATGCTGGTATTGGAATCCAGGCTTTTGAGGAGACATGCCTGTAAACCAAAGCAATGTATCCGATTATGGCCTAGGGTCCTGTCTGGTTCAATCTGCTTCTCAGGGGATATCCATCTATGTTATGAGTAGAGGTAGATGCTCAGCTGGTATCAGACCGCCCTTGTTTGTCCCGGGCGACCTGCACTATTGGGATGGCCTCAGGGATTTGGAGGGTTCTCCTAATTTTACGGTTTTGGACCATGGAATGGGCAGAATTCCCATGGATTGGGTAGACACAGTCCTAATGTGTGACACCTGGGGCCCCAGCCTGGAAGGTGTGTGGCCCAGGACTTTGGACCAGAAGTCTGAAAACACAAACTCAGCTTAGCTTTGGGGAGGTAGGTATGGCAGGCCCGATCTATAAACCATGAGAAGAACTCTTCCGGATATAAAGAAAGAGCGAGTCTGAGGCACTTGCTCAGGCTTTTGTCTCTGGATTTTGTATCAGCGATGGCCGTGGAATGTCGGGGAAGCCTCATGGGCCATGGACGAATCTTTCTCTCTGGGGATTTGGTCCGATCCCAATTGCTTTTCATCAATCTGTGGAATGGGAGGACTCCTTTCAGGTTTGTTACCTCAGGTGTCCCGCCAAAAGAGGAATTCCAAAGATGAGCCCTGGGGAAAAGTGAAGGGAGAACCCGAAATATGGGTAAAATTTGGGGCCTAGGGGCATGGCAAGCCGAATATGCTGACTCTTCATCCAGCCACTGAGAGGCCTTACACGAGGCCTGGGATCAGGCTGAGGGACACAATGTGTGTTTGTGACCAATGTGGCCCATAAACATGGGTGGGGCATCATGGGCCACACTGGTTTCAACTACACTGAACGTTGGAAAAACATGCCAACCACTAGGTTTCTTGCCAAGGCGAAGGAGAAGTTCTGATTCTTGCATCACGTTCACTCCTGAGCAGTGAGTGGAGATAAGGTCTAGGTTCTGAAGGTGAAAACTGAGGTTGTGTAGAGTTGATGCCCTAAAGCCATTGTGGGTGTGATATGCTCTGTGTATGGCCAGCTGTCTGGGTGTTGGACTGGAGGTCTGCCCTCAGGCTGTGTCAGACAGGGCTTTAGTGCACAGGCTAGACTGTATAATTGGGGTTTGGTCGAGTGGCATGCAGGTTGTTACTCATTTGGCGTTTCTGGTTAGGCCTAAAGGGCAACATTTTTCTTCTGGAGGGCAGGCAGAGTGCTGCATTGTGTCTCCAGAATTGCCAAACTGGAGGGGTGTGGCCAGGATTGTGAGGAAGGAAGTCTGAAAACACAAGCTAGCATGAGTTTTGGGGCCAAGAGCATGGCAGGCCCACTCTGAAGAGGCTGAATCGAGATCTCCTGCAGGTGAGGTCAGGGCGAGTATCAGATGTTGCCTCAAGCTGGAGTTTGTGTCCATGACGGCCCCTTCCTGAAGGGGGTGGGGGCGTCATGAGGCCAGGGAGGTTTCCCTACGCTGGGAGTTGTGAGCTGCTCCCAACTTCAAAGTTTCCTTCTTCAGGACAGTTGAGTACTATTGTATGGTTCCAGGATGCCCCATACAGAAAGACTCGAGAGCAGGGCCCTAAGCATGGATGCCGAGAAACGCCAACTCACCTTCCCATTGCCTGGTCGAGACAAGGCACGCTCAATCTGCGGGCTTTAGGGTGAGCTACCCAGAAGGCTGAGTTTAAATGGACTCTCCTGAGGATGAGTCATAATGTGGGTTGGTGGCCAAGGAGACCTTGGAATGTGGCAGTAGCTAAGGGACTCTGCAGGAATCTCCAACCCGAAGGGCTTGACACAACTCCAACAAGGAAGCTTCCCATGTGGAGATGAGAGGTCTTTTGTCTGGTGCCTCAGGAAAGCCCCGTATGCTGGTCTTCGAACCCAGGCCTCTGAGGAGTGATACCTGGACACCAAAGCAAGAGTTCATAATAGGGCCTAGGGGCCTGTCTGGTTCAATCTTCTGTCTCTGCGGATATCTGTCTGTGTGTCTGCATGGAGGTAGTAGTTGCTCAGCTTGTGTCATAATGCCAGTATTTGTCCAGTGCGGCTTGTGGTAGTGGGATGTCCTTGGGGACCTTGAGGTTTCTACTATTTTGTAGAGTTGTGGCCAATGGAATGGGCAGTTTCTTAGGAGAGAGCAGGCACAGTACTGTGGTGTGGCTCCAGAGACCCCAGCCTGGAGGCTGTGTGGGCCATGGCTGTGCAGACAGACATCCAAAAACCCTAACTCAGCTCAGGTTTGGGGCCGAGGTTACGGCAGGCCTGATCTACAGTCCATGAGGGGAGCTCCTCTGGATATGAAAGAAGGGTGAGAGGGAGGCAGTCGCTCAGGCTTTTGTCTCTGGATGGTTTGTCCACAATGGCCGTTTAATGTAGAAGTTGCCTCATGGGTCGTAGAAGTCTCCCTCTCTGGTAGTTTGTCCAGCCCCCAAGAGTTAGGGGTCATTCTGTGGGAAGGGAAGTGTCCTGTTTCTGCTTCATGTGTCCCCCCAGTAGAGGGATTCTAGAGCATAGCAGTGGGTACTGACAACTGGAATACTTGCCCTCTGGTTAAGCCTGGGGGCCTATGGATATGACAAGCCTCATATGCAGGATCTTGGTCCAGCCACTGAGAGGCGTTACTTTAATACGGGACTCACGCTGCAGGTCACAATGCATGTCTGTGCCCTAGGCGGCCCTCAAGCACTGGCGTGGCCTTTCGGACAATGCAGGTTTTCCCACATTGAACGTTGGACAACATGCCAACCACAAGGTTTCTGGCCATGGGGAAGGAGGAATTCTAATTTCTGCATCACGTTCACCCCTGGGCAGTGATTGGAGATAAGGTCTAGGTTCTGAAGCTTGAAAACCGAGGTTGGGAAGAGATGACAACCTACAGCCATAGCGGGTCCTATGTGTCCAGGTTGGGGCCAGCTGTCTGGGTATCATTTGGGATGTCTTGTCTCAGGCTGTGCCAGACAGGGCATTAGTATACAGGGTAGGCTTTATAATTGCTTTACAATCAAGTGGCATGCATTAGAAAATCATTTGGGGTTTCTTATTAGCAGCATAGGGCAAAGTTTTTCTTCTGGAGGGCAGGCAGAGTGCTGCATTGTGGCATCGGAATTCCCAAACTGGAGGGCTTGTGGGCCAGGAGAGTGAGAACGGAAGTCTGAGAACACAAGCTAGGCTTAGGTTTCGGGGCAAGGACATGGCAGGCACACTCTGCAGAGCTGAATTGAGATCTCATGCGTCTGAAGTCAGGTCGAGATTCAGACTTTGGCTCAGGTTTGAGTTTCTGTCCATGTTGGCCCCTTCAGGAAGGGGGGACATTATGAGCCCATGGGGGTTTTCCCTCTATTGGAGTTGTGAGATGCTCCAAACCGCAAGGATTCCTTCTGTGGGACAATTAAGATTTGTTGGATGGCTCCAGGACGTCTTATAAGGTATTTTTCCAGAACAGGGTTCTAAGTATGAATGCCTGGGCAGCCAGCCTCACATTCCAATTGTCTCCTAGCAACAAGAAACGTTTGATCTGCTGGCTTGGGGTAGCAACAGAGGGGGCTGAGTTGAAATGGACTTTCCTGAGGATGGTCTTAATGTTGGTTTGAGTCCATGGAGACCTTGGTATGGGGTAGTGGCACCAGGGCCCTGAAGGATTATCCTAACCAGAGGTTATGACAAAGCTCCAATGAGCAAGTTTTCCATGGGGAGACGAGATTTGTTCTTATTGGTGCCTCAGGAAACCACCATATGCTGGTATTGGAAAGGAGGCCTCTGAGGAGAGATGCCTGAAAACCAAAGCAATGGATCTGATTAGGGCCTAGGGGCCTGTCCGGTTCAATATTCTTCTCTGGGGACATCTGTTGTCTGAGTGGAGGTAGTTGCTCAGCTGGTTTGAGATCACCCCTGTTTGTCCTGGGCGGCCTACACTAATGGGATGGCTTCGGTGACTTTGGAGGTTTTTCCTCATTTGCAAGGTTGTGGCCAATGGAATGGGAAGAATTCCCTTGAAAGGGAAGCACAGTCCTGAGGTGTGGCTCCAGGGACACAATTGTGGAGCGTGTTTGGTCCAGGGCTATTTGGACAAAAGTCTGAAAACACAAACTCCACTTAGGTTGGTGGATGTAGGTATGGCCGACCCGATCTATAGACCGTGAGGAGAACTCTTCGGGATATGAACAAAGGGCGAATGTGAGGTGCTGGCTCATGCTTTTTTTTTTTTTCTGGAATTGTGTCACCGATTGCCATGGAATGTCGGGGTGTCCTCATGGGTCATTGATGAGGCTCCCTTTCTGGGGATTTGACCCGATCCCAAGAGTTTGGGGTCATTCTGTGGGAAGGGAGGAGGCCTTTCTTGTTTTTTTGTTTATTTTTTTAGTATTATTTTTTTTTATAACCTAAGGTGGACCACCAAAAGAGGGATCCAAGAGCAGAGTCCTGGCGAGGAGCGACTGGACAACCAGACCTCTGGTTAACATTGGGACCTAAGAACATGGCAAGCCCCATATGTGGACTCTTGGTCCAGACACTGAGAGGCCTTCCTTGAGGATAGGTCTCACACTGAGTTTCACAATGTGTTTTTGTGCCCAAGGAGCCCCTCAAGTCAGGGCGTGGCCTAATGTACCATGCTGGTTTCTCCTACACTGAACGTTGCACAATATGGCAACGACAATTTTTCTGGCCATGGGGAAGAAGGAGTTCTAATTTCTGCAACACTTTCACTCCTGGACTGTGATTGGATTTAAGGTCTAGGTTCTGAAGCCTGAAAACTGAGGTTTGGAAGAGATGAAGACCTAAGGCCATGGTGTGGCTGATGTGCTCAGTGTTCGGCCAGCTGTTGAGTGTGGGTTGGGAGGTGCAGGGTCAGGCTGTGGCAGACAGGGAATTAGTGCCCAGGCTAGACTGTATCATTGGGGTGCAGTCGAGTTTCGTGCAGGATGGTACTCATTTGTGGTTACTGGGTAGCCCCAGAGGGCAACGTTTTTCTTCTGGAGGGAAGACACAGTGCCACATAGTGGCTCCAGAATTCCCAAACTGGAAGGCTTGTGGGCCAGGAGTGTGAGAAAAAAATTCTGAGAACACAAGCCAGACTTAGATTTCGGGGTGAGGGGACGGCAGGCACCCTCTGCAGAGATGATTCGAGATCCTGTATGCCTGAAGACAGAGCTAGGATCAGACGTTGGCTTACGTCGGAGTTTCTGTCCATGACGGCCCCTTCATGAAGGGGACGGTGTCACGAGGACATGGAGGTTTTCCCACGATGGGAATTGTGAGATGCTCCAAACCGCAATGATTCCTTCTGTGGGACAGTCGAGACCTGTTGGATGGCTCCAGGACATCCCATAAGGAAGTTATCCAGAGCAGGGTTCTAAGGATGAATGCCTGGGCAGCCTGCCTCCCATTCCAGGTGTCTCATAGCGCCAAGGCAAGTTCGATCTGCTGGATCTAGGGGAGCAACCGAGGCGGGTGTGTTGAAATGGGTGAGTTGAGGATGGGTCATAATGTGCATTTGTGTCCATGGAGACTTTGGAAGGGGGTGCTTGATCCGGGGCCTTGAGGGACGTTCATAACCGGAGGTTTTGATGGGCTCTAAAGAGTACGTTTCCTATGTAGAGAAGAAAATTGTTTTGATGAGTGCCTAAGGAATCTCCCATATGCTGGTATGGGAAACCAGGCCTCTGAGGTAGATGACTGGAAACAAAAGCAATCGAGATGATTAGGGCCTAGGTGCCTGTCCGGTTCAATCTCTTTCCTGAGGATACGTGTCTAAGGATCTGAGGGGATGTAGTTGCTCAGCTTGTGTCAGATCGCACCTGTTTGTCCTGGGCAGCCTATAATATTGGGATGGCTTCCGGACTTTGGAGTTTCTCCTAATCTATAGGTTTGTGGCCAATGGAATGGGCAGAAATCCCCTGGAGAGGGCAGGCACAGGTCTGAGTTTGGCTCTAGGGGCCCAGCCTTGAGGCTGTGTGGGCCAGGCCTGTGGGGACAAAAGTCTGAAAACACAAACTCCTCTTAGGATTGGGGACATAGGTATGGCACGCCCAATCTACAGACTGTGATAACACTTAGGGATATGAAAAAGGGTGAGTTTGAGGTGCTTGCTCAGGTTTTGTCTCTGGATTTGTGTCAACAATGTGGGTGGAATGCTGGCGTGGCCTCATGGGTTGTGGATGGCTTTCCTTCTCTGAGGATTTGACCCGATCCCAAGAGTTTGGGTACATTCTGTGGGATGGGAGGAGTCTTTTCTGTTTTTTATTTTATTTTATTTTATATTTTATTTTATGTACCTCAAGTGTCCCAATAAAAGAGGGATTCCAGAGCAGAGTCCTTGGGAGGGACAACTGGATATCCCCACCTCTGTTTAAGTTTGGGGGCCTAGGGGCATGGCAAGTCCAATAGGCGGGCTCTTGATTCAGACACTGAGAGGCCTTCCTTGAGGAAAGGGCTCATGCTGAGGTTCACAATGCCTATTTGTGCCCAACAAGGCCCTCAAGCATGGGAAGTGCCTCATTGGCCACGCTAGATTATTCTACACTGAACGTTGGAGAATATGCCAACCACAAGGTTTCCAGCCATGGCGAAGGAAGAGTTGTGATTTCTGCATCACGTTAATCTCTGGACAGTGATTGGAGTTTAGGTCTAGGTTCTGAAACCCGAAAACTGAGGTTGGAAGAGATGAAGACCTAAGGACCTGATGGGTCCAATGAGCTCAGTGTGCAGCCAGCTGTTGAGCATAGGTCTGGAGGTGTGGGCTCATGCTGTGTCAGACAAGGCATTAGACAGGGTAGACTGCATATTTGGGGTGCAGTCGAGTGGCGTTCAGTTGATCCTTATTCGGGTTTCTAGGTACCTCCATAAGGCAACGTTTTTCTTCTGGAGGGCAGGCAGTGTGCTGCGTTATGGCCCCAGTATTGCCAATCTGTAGGGCTTTTGGGGCAGGGGTGTGAGGACGGTAGTCTGAGAACACAAGCTAGGCTTAGTTTTGGGGGTGAGTGCACAGAAGGCACACTCTGCAGAGCTGAATCAAGATCTCATGCACCTGAAGTCAGGGCGAATATCAGACGTTTGCTCAGGTTGGAGTTTCTGTCCATGATGGCCCCTTTATAAAGTGGAGCGTCTCAAGAGACCATGTAGATTTTCCCACAATGGGAGTTGTGAGATGCTCCAGACGGCAAATATTCCTTCTGTGGGACACTTGAGACCTGTTGGATGGCTCTAGGATGTCCCATGTGGAACGACTCCAGAGTAGGGTTCTAAGGATGGATGCCTGGGCAGCCCGCCTCCCATTCTAGTTGTCTCCTAGCAACAAGGCAGGTTTGATCTGCAGGCCCTGGGGGAGAAACCAAAGGGGTTGAGTTGACATGGACTCTCCCGACAATAGATCATAATGTGGGTTTAAGTCCATGGAGACCTTGGAATGGGGCGCTTGATCCGGGGCCCTGAAAGATTCTCCTAAACAGAGGTTTTTATAGAGCTCCAAAGAGTACATTTCCTATGTGGAGATGAGATTTTTCTGATGAGTGCCTCAGTAATCCCCCGTATTCAGGTATTGGAAACCAGGCCTCTGAGGAGAGATGCCTGGAAACAAAAGCAATGGATCTGATTAGAGCCTAAGTGCCTGTCCAGTTCAATCTTATTCTATGGGGATATCTGTCTCTGGGTCTGAGTGGAGGTAGTTTCCTAACTTGTGAGAGATCATCCCTGTGTGTCCTGGGCAGCCAACACTATTGGGATGGCCTCGGGGAGTTTGGAGGATTCTCCTAATCTATTGGGTTGTGGCCAATGGAAATAGCAGAATTCCCCTGGAGAGGGAAGCCACAGTCCTGAGGTGTGGCTCCAGGGGCCCCAGCTTGGATGGTGTGTTGGCCAGGCCTGTGGGGACAGAAGTCTGAAAACACAAACTCAGCTTAGTTTTGGGGATGTATGTATGAAGGCTCGATCTACAGACCGTGAGAATTTTCCGGGCTATGAACAAAGGGCGAGTACGTGGCGCTTGCTCAGGCTTTTGTCTCTGGATTTTGTGTCAACGGTGGCCGTGGAATGTCGGAGTGTCCTCAAGGGCCATGGACAATTCTTTCTCTGGTGATTTGGCCTGATCCCAAGTGGTTGGGATCATTCTGTGGATGGGAAGAGTCCTTTATGTATTTTTTTTACCTCAGTTCTCCCACCAAAGAGGGATTCCAGAGTAGAGCCCTGAGTAGGTGTGACTAGACATCTCGAACTCTGGTTGAGATTGGGGGACTAGGGGCTTGGCAAGCCCCATATGTGGGCTGTTGTTCCAGTGACTAAGAGGCTTTACATGAGGATAGGGCTCACGCTGAGGGTCACAATGTGTGTTTGTGCACATTGTGGCCCTCAGGGATAGGTGGGGCCTCATAGTCCATGCTGCTTTCTCCTACAATGAACATTGGACAACATGCCAACCACTAGGTTTCTTGCCAAGGCGAAGGAGAAATTCTGATTCTTGCATCACGTTCACTCCTGAGCAGTGAGTGGAGATAAGGTCTAGGTTCTGAAGGTGAAAACTGAGGTTGGGTAGAGATGATGGCCTAAAGCCATTGTGGGTGTGATATGCTCTGTGTACGGCCAGCTGTCTGGGTGTTGGACTGGAGGTCTGCCCTCAGGCTGTGTCAGACAGGGCTTTAGTGCACAGGCTAGACTGTATAATTGGGGTGTGGTCGAGTGGCATGCAGGTTGTTACTCATTTGGCGTTTCCGGTTAGCCCTATAGGGCAACATTTTTCTTCTGGAGGGCAGGCAGAGTGCTGCATTGTGTCTCCAGAATTGCCAAACTGGAGGGGTGTGGCCAGGATTGTGAGGAAGGAAGTCTGAAAACACAAGCTAGCATCAGTTTTGGGGCCAAGAGCATGGCAGGCCCACTCTGAAGAGGCTGAATCGAGATCTCCTGCAGGTGAGGTCAGGGCGAGTATCAGATGTTGCCTCAAGCTGGAGTTTGTGTCCATGACGGCCCCTTCCTGAAGGGGGTGGGGGCGTCATGAGGCCAGGGAGGTTTCCCTACGCTGGGAGTTGTGAGCTGCTCCCAACTTCAAAGTTTCCTTCTTCAGGACAGTCGAGTACTATTGTATGGTTCCAGGATGCCCCATACAGAAAGACTCGAGAGCAGGGGCCTAAGCATGGATGCCGAGAAACGCCAACTCACCTTCCCATTGCCTGGTGGAGACAAGGCACGCTCAATCTGCGGGCTCTTGGGTGAGCTACCCAGAAGGCTGAGTTTAAATGGACTCTCCTGAGGATGAGTCATAATGTGGGTTGGTGGCCATGGAGACCTTGGAATGTGGCAGTAGCTAAGGGACTCTGCAGGATTCTCCAACCCGAAGGGCTTGACACAACTCCAACAAGGAAGCTTCCCATGTGGAGATGAGAGGTCTTTTGTCTGGTGCCTCAGGAAAGCCCCGTATGCTGGTCTTCGAACCCAGGCCTCTGAGGAGTGATACCTGGACACCAAAGCAAGAGTTCATAATAGGGCCTAGGGGCCTGTCTGGTTCAATCTTATGTCTCTGCGGATATCTGTCTGTGTGTCTGCATGGAGGTAGTAGTTGCTCAGCTTGTGTCATAATGCCCCTATTTGTCCAGTGCGGCTTGCGGTAGTGGGATGTCCTTGGGGACCTTGAGGTTTCTACTATTTTGTAGAGTTGTGGCCAATGGAATGGGCAGTTTCTTAGGAGAGAGCAGGCACAGTTCTGTGGTGTGGCTCCAGAGACCCCAGCCTGGAGGCTGTGTGGGCCATGGCTGTGCAGACAGACATCCAAAAACCCTAACTCAGCTCAGGTTTGGGGCCGAGGTTACGGCAGGCCTGATCTACAGTCCATGAGGGGAGCTCCTCTGGATATGAAAGAAGGGTGAGAGGGAGGCAGTCGCTCAGGCTTTTGTCTCTGGATGTTTTGTCCACAATGGCCGTTTAATGTAGGAGTTGCCTCATGGGTCGTAGAAGTCTCCCTCTCTGGTAGTTTGTCCAGCCCCCAAGTGTTTGGGGTCATTCTGTGGGAAGGGAAGTGTCCTGTTTTTTGCCTCATATGTCCCCCCAGTAGAGGGATTCTAGAGCATAGCAGTGGGTACTGACAACTGGAATACTCGCCCTCGGGTTAAGCCTGGGGGCCTATGGATATGACAAGCCCCATATGCAGGATCTTGGTCCAGCCACTGAGAGGCGTTACTTTAATACGGGACTCACGCTGCAGGTCACAATGCATGTCTGTGCCCTAGGCGGCCCTCAAGCACTGGCGTGGCCTTTCGGACAATGCAGGTTTTCCCACATTGAACGTTGGACAACATGCCAACCACAAGGTTTCTGGCCATGGGGAAGGAGGAATTCTAATTTCTGCATCACGTTCACCCTGGGCAGTGATTGGAGATAAGGTCTAGGTTCTGAAGCCTGAAAACCGAGGTTGGGAAGAGATGACGACCTACAGCCATAGCGGGTCCTATGTGTCCAGGTTGGGGCCAGCTGTCTGGGTGTCGTTTGGGATGTCTTGTCTCAGGCTGTGCCAGACAGGGCATTAGAATACAGGGTGGGCTGTATAATTGCTTTACAATCGAGTGGCATGCATTAGAAAATCATTTGGGGTTTCTTATTAGAAGCATAGGGCAAAGTTTTTCTTCTGGAGGGCAGGCAGAGTGCTGCATTGTGGCTTCGGAATTCCCAAACTGGAGGGCCTGTGGGCCAGGAGAGTGAGGACGGAAGTCTGAGAACACAAGCTAGGCTTAGGTTTCGGGGCAAGGACATGGCAGCCACACTCTGCAGAGCTGAATTGAGATCTCATGTGTCTGAAGTCAGGTCGAGGATCAGACTTTGGCTCAGGTTTGAGTTTCTGTCCATGTTGGCCCCTTCATGAAGGGGGGACATTATGAGCCCATGGGGGTTTTCCCACTATTGGAGTTGTGAGATGCTCCAAACCGCAAGGATTCCTTCTGTGGGACAATTAAGATTTGTTGGATGGCTCCAGGACGTCTTATAAGGTATTTTTCCAGAACAGGGTTCTAAGTATGGATGCCTGGGCAGTCAGCCTCACAATCCAATTGTCTCCTAGCAACAAGAAACGTTTGATCTGCTGGCTTGGGGTAGCAACAGAGGGGGCTGAGTTGAAATGGACTTTCCTGAGGATGGTCTTAATGTTGGTTTGAGTCCATGGAGACCTTGGTATGGGGCAGTGGCACCAGGGCCCTGAAGGATTCTCCTAACCAGAGGTTATGACAAAGCTCCAATGAGCAAGTTTTCCATGGGGAGACGAGATTTGTTCTTATTGGTGCCTCAGGAAACCACCATATGCTGGTATTGGAAACGAGGCCTCTGAGGAGAGATGCCTAAAAACCAAAGCAATGGATCTGATTAGGGCCTAGGGGCCTGTCCGGTTCAATATTCTTCTCTTGGGACATCTGTTGTCTGAGTGGAGGTAGTTGCTCAGCTGGTTTGAGATCACCCCTGTTTGTCCTGGGCGGCCTACACTAATGGGATGGCCTCGGTGACTTTGGAGGTTTTTCCTCATTTGCAAGGTTGTGGCCAATGGAATGGGAAGAATTCCCTTGAAAGGGAAGCACAGTCCTGAGGTGTGGCTCCAGGAACCCAAGTGTGGAGCGTGTGTGGTCCAGGGCTATTTGGACAAAAGTCTGAAAACACAAACTCCACTTAGGTTGGGGGATGTAGGTATGGCCGGCCCGATCTATAGACCGTGAGGAGAACTCTTCGGGATATGAACAAAGGGCGAATGTGAGGTGCTGGCTCATGCTTTTTTTTTTTTTTTTTTTTTTTTCTGGAAATGTGTCACCGATTGCCATGGAATGTCGGGGTGTCCTCATGGGCCATCGATGAGGCTCCCTTTCTGGGGATTTGACCCGATCCCTAGAGTTTGGGGTCATTCTGTGGGAAGGGAGGAGGCCTTTCTTGTTTTTTTGTTTATTTTTTTATTATTATTATTTTTTTTACCTAAGGTGGACCACCAAAAGAGGGATTCCAGAGCAGAGTCCTGGGGAGGGGCGACTGGACAACCAGACCTCTGGTTAACATTGGGACCTAAGAACATGGCAAGCCCCATATGTGGGCTCTTGGTCCAGACACTGAGAGGCCTTCCCTGAGGAATGGTCTCACACTGAGTTTCACAATGTGTTTTTGTGCCCAAGGAGCCCCTCAAGTCAGGGCGTGGCCTAATGTACCATGCTGGTTTCTCCTACAGGGAACGTTGCACAATATGGCAACCACAAGTTTTCTGGCCATGGGGAAGATGGAGTTCTAATTTCTGCAACACTTTCACTCCTGGACTGTGATTGGATTTAAGGTCTAGGTTCTGAAGCCTGAAAACTGAGGTTGGGAAGAGATGAAGACCTAAGGCCATGGTGTGGCTGATGTGCTCAGTGTTCGGCCAGCTGTTGAGTGTGGGTTGGGAGGTGCAGGCTCAGGCTGTGGCAGACAGGGAATTAGTGCCCAGGCTAGACTGTATCATTGGGGTGCAGTCAAGTTTCGTGCAGGATGGTACTCATTTGTGGTTACTGGGTAGCCCCAGAGGGCAACGTTTTTCTTCTGGAGGGAAGACACAGTGCCACATAGTGGCTCCAGAATTCCCAAACTGGAAGGCTTGTGGGCCAGGAGTGTGATGAAAAAATTCTGAGAACACAAGCCAGACTTAGATTTCGGGGTGAGGGGACGGCAGGCACCCTCTGCAGAGATGATTCGAGATCCTGTATACCTGAAGACAGAGCTAGGATCAGACGTTGGCTTAGGTCGAAGTTTCTGTCCATGACAGCCCCTTCATGAAGGGGAGGGTGTCACGAGGACATGGAGGTTTTCCCACGATGGGAATTGTGAGATGCTCCAAACCGCAATGATTCCTTCTGTGGGACAGTCGAGACCTGTTGGATGGCTCCAGGACATCCCATAAGGACGTTATCCAGAGCAGGGTTCTAAGGATGGATGCCTGGGCAGCCTGCCTCCCATTCCAGGTGTCTCATAGCGCCAAGGCAAGTTCGATCTGCTGGATCTAGGGGAGCAACCGAGGCGGGTGTGTTGAAATGGGTGAGTTGAGGATGGGTCATAATGTGCATTTGTGTCCATGTAGACCTTGGAATGGGGTGCTTGAACCGGGGCCTTGAGGGATGTTCATAACCGGAGGTTTTGATGGAGCTCTAAAGAGTATGTTTCCTATGTAGAGAAGAGAATTGTTTTGATGAGTGCCTAAGGAATCTCCCATATGCTGGTATTGGAAAACAGGCCTCTGAGGAGAGATGACTGGAATCAAAAGCAATGGATCTGATTAGGGCCTAAGTGCCTGTCCAGTTCAATCTTATTCTATGGGGATATCTGTCTCTGGGTCTGAGTGGAGGTAGTTTCCTAACTTGTGAGAGATCATCCCTGTGTGTCCTGGGCAGCCAACATTATTCGGATGGCCTGGGGGAGTTTGGCGGATTCTCCTAATCTATTGGGTTGTGGCCAATGGAAATAGCAGAATTCCCCTGGAGAGGGAAGCCACAGTCCTGAGGTGTGGCTCCAGGGGCCCCAGCTTGGATGGTGTGTTGGCCAGGCCTGTGGGGACAGAAGTCTGAAAACACAAACTCAGCTTAGTTTTGGGGATGTATGTATGAAGGCTCGATCTACAGACCGTGAGAATTTTCCGGGCTATGAACAAAGGGCGAGTACGTGGCGCTTGCTCAGGCTTTTGTCTCTGGATTTTGTGTCAACGGTGGCCGTGGAATGTCGGAGTGTCCTCAAGGGCCATGGACAATTCTTTCTCTGGTGATTTGGCCTGATCCCAAGTGGTTGGGATCATTCTGTGGATGGGAAGAGTCCTTTATGTATTTTTTTTACCTCAGTTCTCCCACCAAAGAGGGATTCCAGAGTAGAGCCCTGAGTAGGTGTGACTAGACATCTCGAACTCTGGTTGAGATTGGGGGACTAGGGGCTTGGCAAGTCCCATATGTGGGCTGTTGTTCCAGTGACTAAGAGGCTTTACATGAGGATATAGTTCACGCTGAGGGTCACAATGTGTGTTTGTGCACATTGTGGCCCTCAGGGATAGGTGGGGCCTCATAGTCCATGCTGCTTTCTCCTACAATGAACATTGGACAACATGCCAACCACTAGGTTTCTTGCCAAGGCGAAGGAGAAGTTCTGATTCTTGCATCACGTTCACTCCTGAGCAGTGAGTGGAGATAAGGTCTAGGTTCTGAAGGTGAAAACTGAGGTTGGGTAGAGATGATGGCCTAAAGCCATTGTGGGTGTGATATGCTCTGTGTACGGCCAGCTGTCTGGGTGTTGGACTGGAGGTCTGCCCTCAGGCTGTGTCAGACAGGGCTTTAGTGCACAGGCTAGACTGTATAATTGGGGTGTGGTCGAGTGGCATGCAGGTTGTTACTCATTTGGCGTTTCCGGTTAGCCCTATAGGGCAACATTTTTCTTCTGGAGGGCAGGCAGAGTGCTGCATTGTGTCTCCAGAATTGCCAAACTGGAGGGGTGTGGCCAGGATTGTGAGGAAGGAAGTCTGAAAACACAAGCTAGCATCAGTTTTGGGGCCAAGAGCATGGCAGGCCCACTCTGAAGAGGCTGAATCGAGATCTCCTGCAGGTGAGGTCAGGGCGAGTATCAGATGTTGCCTCAAGCTGGAGTTTGTGTCCATGACGGCCCCTTCCTGAAGGGGGTGGGGGCGTCATGAGGCCAGGGAGGTTTCCCTACGCTGGGAGTTGTGAGCTGCTCCCAACTTCAAAGTTTCCTTCTTCAGGACAGTCGAGTACTATTGTATGGTTCCAGGATGCCCCATACAGAAAGACTCGAGAGCAGGGGCCTAAGCATGGATGCCGAGAAACGCCAACTCACCTTCCCATTGCCTGGTGGAGACAAGGCACGCTCAATCTGCGGGCTCTTGGGTGAGCTACCCAGAAGGCTGAGTTTAAATGGACTCTCCTGAGGATGAGTCATAATGTGGGTTGGTGGCCATGGAGACCTTGGAATGTGGCAGTAGCTAAGGGACTCTGCAGGATTCTCCAACCCGAAGGGCTTGACACAACTCCAACAAGGAAGCTTCCCATGTGGAGATGAGAGGTCTTTTGTCGGGTGCCTCAGGAAAGCCCCGTATGCTGGTCTTCGAACCCAGGCCTCTGAGGAGTGATACCTGGACACCAAAGCAAGAGTTCATAATAGGGCCTAGGGGCCTGTCTGGTTCAATCTTCTGTCTCTGCGGATATCTGTCTGTGTGTCTGCATGGAGGTAGTAGTTGCTCAGCTTGTGTCATAATGCCCCTATTTGTCCAGTGCGGCTTGCGGTAGTGGGATGTCCTTGGGGACCTTGAGGTTTCTACTATTTTGTAGAGTTGTGGCCAATGGAATGGGCAGTTTCTTAGGAGAGAGCAGGCACAGTTCTGTGGTGTGGCTCCAGAGACCCCAGCCTGGAGGCTGTGTGGGCCATGGCTGTGCAGACAGACATCCAAAAACCCTAACTCAGCTCAGGTTTGGGGCCGAGGTTACGGCAGGCCTGATCTACAGTCCATGAGGGGAGCTCCTCTGGATATGAAAGAAGGGTGAGAGGGAGGCAGTCGCTCAGGCTTTTGTCTCTGGATGTTTTGTCCACAATGGCCGTTTAATGTAGGAGTTGCCTCATGGGTCGTAGAAGTCTCCCTCTCTGGTAGTTTGTCCAGCCCCCAAGTGTTTGGGGTCATTCTGTGGGAAGGGAAGTGTCCTGTTTTTTGCCTCATATGTCCCCCCAGTAGAGGGATTCTAGAGCATAGCAGTGGGTACTGACAACTGGAATACTCGCCCTCGGGTTAAGCCTGGGGGCCTATGGATATGACAAGCCCCATATGCAGGATCTTGGTCCAGCCACTGAGAGGCGTTACTTTAATACGGGACTCACGCTGCAGGTCACAATGCATGTCTGTGCCCTAGGCGGCCCTCAAGCACTGGCGTGGCCTTTCGGACAATGCAGGTTTTCCCACATTGAACGTTGGACAACATGCCAACCACAAGGTTTCTGGCCATGGGGAAGGAGGAATTCTAATTTCTGCATCACGTTCACCCTGGGCAGTGATTGGAGATAAGGTCTAGGTTCTGAAGCCTGAAAACCGAGGTTGGGAAGAGATGACGACCTACAGCCATAGCGGGTCCTATGTGTCCAGGTTGGGGCCAGCTGTCTGGGTGTCGTTTGGGATGTCTTGTCTCAGGCTGTGCCAGACAGGGCATTAGAATACAGGGTGGGCTGTATAATTGCTTTACAATCGAGTGGCATGCATTAGAAAATCATTTGGGGTTTCTTATTAGAAGCATAGGGCAAAGTTTTTCTTCTGGAGGGCAGGCAGAGTGCTGCATTGTGGCTTCGGAATTCCCAAACTGGAGGGCTTGTGGGCCAGGAGAGTGAGGACGGAAGTCTGAGAACACAAGCTAGGCTTAGGTTTCGGGGCAAGGACATGGCAGCCACACTCTGCAGAGCTGAATTGAGATCTCATGTGTCTGAAGTCAGGTCGAGGATCAGACTTTGGCTCAGGTTTGAGTTTCTGTCCATGTTGGCCCCTTCATGAAGGGGGGACATTATGAGCCCATGGGGGTTTTCCCACTATTGGAGTTGTGAGATGCTCCAAACCGCAAGGATTCCTTCTGTGGGACAATTAAGATTTGTTGGATGGCTCCAGGACGTCTTATAAGGTATTTTTCCAGAACAGGGTTCTAAGTATGGATGCCTGGGCAGTCAGCCTCACAATCCAATTGTCTCCTAGCAACAAGAAACGTTTGATCTGCTGGCTTGGGGTAGCAACAGAGGGGGCTGAGTTGAAATGGACTTTCCTGAGGATGGTCTTAATGTTGGTTTGAGTCCATGGAGACCTTGGTATGGGGCAGTGGCACCAGGGCCCTGAAGGATTCTCCTAACCAGAGGTTATGACAAAGCTCCAATGAGCAAGTTTTCCATGGGGAGACGAGATTTGTTCTTATTGGTGCCTCAGGAAACCACCATATGCTGGTATTGGAAACGAGGCCTCTGAGGAGAGATGCCTAAAAACCAAAGCAATGGATCTGATTAGGGCCTAGGGGCCTGTCCGGTTCAATATTCTTCTCTGGGGACATCTGTTGTCTGAGTGGAGGTAGTTGCTCAGCTGGTTTGAGATCACCCCTGTTTGTCCTGGGCGGCCTACACTAATGGGATGGCCTCGGTGACTTTGGAGGTTTTTCCTCATTTGCAAGGTTGTGGCCAATGGAATGGGAAGAATTCCCTTGAAAGGGAAGCACAGTCCTGAGGTGTGGCTCCAGGAACCCAAGTGTGGAGCGTGTGTGGTCCAGGGCTATTTGGACAAAAGTCTGAAAACACAAACTCCACTTAGGTTGGGGGATGTAGGTATGGCCGGCCCGATCTATAGACCGTGAGGAGAACTCTTCGGGATATGAACAAAGGGCGAATGTGAGGTGCTGGATCATGCTTTTTTTTTTTTTTTTTTTCTGGAAATGTGTCACCGATTGCCATGGAATGTCGGGGTGTCCTCATGGGCCATCGATGAGGCTCCCTTTCTGGGGATTTGACCCGATCCCAAGAGTTTGGGGTCATTCTGTGGGAAGGGAGGAGGCCTTTCTTGTTTTTTTGTTTATTTTTTTATTATTATTATTTTTTTTACCTAAGGTGGACCACCAAAAGAGGGATTCCAGAGCAGAGTCCTGGGGAGGGGCGACTGGACAACCAGACCTCTGGTTAACATTGGGACCTAAGAACATGGCAAGCCCCATATGTGGGCTCTTGGTCCAGACACTGAGAGGCCTTCCCTGAGGAATGGTCTCACACTGAGTTTCACAATGTGTTTTTGTGCCCAAGGAGCCCCTCAAGTCAGGGCGTGGCCTAATGTACCATGCTGGTTTCTCCTACAGGGAACGTTGCACAATATGGCAACCACAAGTTTTCTGGCCATGGGGAAGATGGAGTTCTAATTTCTGCAACACTTTCACTCCTGGACTGTGATTGGATTTAAGGTCTAGGTTCTGAAGCCTGAAAACTGAGGTTGGGAAGAGATGAAGACCTAAGGCCATGGTGTGGCTGATGTGCTCAGTGTTCGGCCAGCTGTTGAGTGTGGGTTGGGAGGTGCAGGCTCAGGCTGTGGCAGACAGGGAATTAGTGCCCAGGCTAGACTGTATCATTGGGGTGCAGTCGAGTTTCGTGCAGGATGGTACTCATTTGTGGTTACTGGGTAGCCCCAGAGGGCAACGTTTTTCTTCTGGAGGGAAGACACAGTGCCACATAGTGGCTCCAGAATTCCCAAACTGGAAGGCTTGTGGGCCAGGAGTGTGATGAAAAAATTCTGAGAACACAAGCCAGACTTAGATTTCGGGGTGAGGGGACGGCAGGCACCCTCTGCAGAGATGATTCGAGATCCTGTATACCTGAAGACAGAGCTAGGATCAGACGTTGGCTTAGGTCGAAGTTTCTGTCCATGACAGCCCCTTCATGAAGGGGAGGGTGTCACGAGGACATGGAGGTTTTCCCACGATGGGAATTGTGAGATGCTCCAAACCGCAATGATTCCTTCTGTGGGACAGTCGAGACCTGTTGGATGGCTCCAGGACATCCCATAAGGACGTTATCCAGAGCAGGGTTCTAAGGATGGATGCCTGGGCAGCCTGCCTCCCATTCCAGGTGTCTCATAGCGCCAAGGCAAGTTCGATCTGCTGGATCTAGGGGAGCAACCGAGGCGGGTGTGTTGAAATGGGTGAGTTGAGGATGGGTCATAATGTGCATTTGTGTCCATGTAGACCTTGGAATGGGGTGCTTGAACCGGGGCCTTGAGGGATGTTCATAACCGGAGGTTTTGATGGAGCTCTAAAGAGTATGTTTCCTATGTAGAGAAGAGAATTGTTTTGATGAGTGCCTAAGGAATCTCCCATATGCTGGTATTGGAAAACAGGCCTCTGAGGAGAGATGACTGGAATCAAAAGCAATGGATCTGATTAGGGCCTAAGTGCCTGTCCAGTTCAATCTTATTCTATGGGGATATCTGTCTCTGGGTCTGAGTGGAGGTAGTTTCCTAACTTGTGAGAGATCATCCCTGTGTGTCCTGGGCAGCCAACATTATTCGGATGGCCTGGGGGAGTTTGGCGGATTCTCCTAATCTATTGGGTTGTGGCCAATGGAAATAGCAGAATTCCCCTGGAGAGGGAAGCCACAGTCCTGAGGTGTGGCTCCAGGGGCCCCAGCTTGGATGGTGTGTTGGCCAGGCCTGTGGGGACAGAAGTCTGAAAACACAAACTCAGCTTAGTTTTGGGGATGTATGTATGAAGGCTCGATCTACAGACCGTGAAATTTTCCGGGCTATGAACAAAGGGCGAGTATGTGGCGCTTGCTCAGGCTTTTGTCTCTGGATTTTGTGTCAACGGTGGCCGTGGAATGATGGAGTGTCCTCAAGGGCCATGGACAATTCTTTCTCTGGTGATTTGGCCTGATCCCAAGTGGTTGGGATCATTCTGTGGATGGGAAGAGTCCTTTATGTATTTTTTTTACCTCAGTTCTCCCACCAAAGAGGGATTCCAGAGTAGAGCCCTGAGTAGGTGTGACTAGACATCTCGAACTCTGGTTGAGATTGGGGGACTAGGGGCTTGGCAAGCCCCATATGTGGGCTGTTGTTCCAGTGACTAAGAGGCTTTACATGAGGATAGGGCTCACGCTGAGGGTCACAATGTGTGTTTGTGCACATTGTGGCCCTCAGGGATAGGTGGGGCATCATAGTCCATGCTGCTTTCTCCTACAATGAACATTGGACAACATGCCAACCACTAGGTTTCTTGCCAAGGCGAAGGAGAAATTCTGATTCTTGCATCACGTTCACTCCTGAGCAGTGAGTGGAGATAAGGTCTAGGTTCTGAAGGTGAAAACTGAGGTTGGGTAGAGATGATGGCCTAAAGCCATTGTGGGTGTGATATGCTCTGTGTACGGCCAGCTGTCTGGGTGTTGGACTGGAGGTCTGCCCTCAGGCTGTGTCAGACAGGGCTTTAGTGCACAGGCTAGACTGTATAATTGGGGTGTGGTCGAGTGGCATGCAGGTTGTTACTCATTTGGCGTTTCCGGTTAGCCCTATAGGGCAACATTTTTCTTCTGGAGGGCAGGCAGAGTGCTGCATTGTGTCTCCAGAATTGCCAAACTGGAGGGGTGTGGCCAGGATTGTGAGGAAGGAAGTCTGAAAACACAAGCTAGCATCAGTTTTGGGGCCAAGAGCATGGCAGGCCCACTCTGAAGAGGCTGAATCGAGATCTCCTGCAGGTGAGGTCAGGGCGAGTATCAGATGTTGCCTCAAGCTGGAGTTTGTGTCCATGACGGCCCCTTCCTGAAGGGGGTGGGGGCGTCATGAGGCCAGGGAGGTTTCCCTACGCTGGGAGTTGTGAGCTGCTCCCAACTTCAAAGTTTCCTTCTTCAGGACAGTCGAGTACTATTGTATGGTTCCAGGATGCCCCATACAGAAAGACTCGAGAGCAGGGGCCTAAGCATGGATGCCGAGAAACGCCAACTCACCTTCCCATTGCCTGGTGGAGACAAGGCACGCTCAATCTGCGGGCTCTTGGGTGAGCTACCCAGAAGGCTGAGTTTAAATGGACTCTCCTGAGGATGAGTCATAATGTGGGTTGGTGGCCATGGAGACCTTGGAATGTGGCAGTAGCTAAGGGACTCTGCAGGATTCTCCAACCCGAAGGGCTTGACACAACTCCAACAAGGAAGCTTCCCATGTGGAGATGAGAGGTCTTTTGTCTGGTGCCTCAGGAAAGCCCCGTATGCTGGTCTTCGAACCCAGGCCTCTGAGGAGTGATACCTGGACACCAAAGCAAGAGTTCATAATAGGGCCTAGGGGCCTGTCTGGTTCAATCTTATGTCTCTGCGGATATCTGTCTGTGTGTCTGCATGGAGGTAGTAGTTGCTCAGCTTGTGTCATAATGCCCCTATTTGTCCAGTGCGGCTTGCGGTAGTGGGATGTCCTTGGGGACCTTGAGGTTTCTACTATTTTGTAGAGTTGTGGCCAATGGAATGGGCAGTTTCTTAGGAGAGAGCAGGCACAGTTCTGTGGTGTGGCTCCAGAGACCCCAGCCTGGAGGCTGTGTGGGCCATGGCTGTGCAGACAGACATCCAAAAACCCTAACTCAGCTCAGGTTTGGGGCCGAGGTTACGGCAGGCCTGATCTACAGTCCATGAGGGGAGCTCCTCTGGATATGAAAGAAGGGTGAGAGGGAGGCAGTCGCTCAGGCTTTTGTCTCTGGATGTTTTGTCCACAATGGCCGTTTAATGTAGGAGTTGCCTCATGGGTCGTAGAAGTCTCCCTCTCTGGTAGTTTGTCCAGCCCCCAAGTGTTTGGGGTCATTCTGTGGGAAGGGAAGTGTCCTGTTTTTTGCCTCATATGTCCCCCCAGTAGAGGGATTCTAGAGCATAGCAGTGGGTACTGACAACTGGAATACTCGCCCTCGGGTTAAGCCTGGGGGCCTATGGATATGACAAGCCCCATATGCAGGATCTTGGTCCAGCCACTGAGAGGCGTTACTTTAATACGGGACTCACGCTGCAGGTCACAATGCATGTCTGTGCCCTAGGCGGCCCTCAAGCACTGGCGTGGCCTTTCGGACAATGCAGGTTTTCCCACATTGAACGTTGGACAACATGCCAACCACAAGGTTTCTGGCCATGGGGAAGGAGGAATTCTAATTTCTGCATCACGTTCACCCTGGGCAGTGATTGGAGATAAGGTCTAGGTTCTGAAGCCTGAAAACCGAGGTTGGGAAGAGATGACGACCTACAGCCATAGCGGGTCCTATGTGTCCAGGTTGGGGCCAGCTGTCTGGGTGTCGTTTGGGATGTCTTGTCTCAGGCTGTGCCAGACAGGGCATTAGAATACAGGGTGGGCTGTATAATTGCTTTACAATCGAGTGGCATGCATTAGAAAATCATTTGGGGTTTCTTATTAGAAGCATAGGGCAAAGTTTTTCTTCTGGAGGGCAGGCAGAGTGCTGCATTGTGGCTTCGGAATTCCCAAACTGGAGGGCTTGTGGGCCAGGAGAGTGAGGACGGAAGTCTGAGAACACAAGCTAGGCTTAGGTTTCGGGGCAAGGACATGGCAGCCACACTCTGCAGAGCTGAATTGAGATCTCATGTGTCTGAAGTCAGGTCGAGGATCAGACTTTGGCTCAGGTTTGAGTTTCTGTCCATGTTGGCCCCTTCATGAAGGGGGGACATTATGAGCCCATGGGGGTTTTCCCACTATTGGAGTTGTGAGATGCTCCAAACCGCAAGGATTCCTTCTGTGGGACAATTAAGATTTGTTGGATGGCTCCAGGACGTCTTATAAGGTATTTTTCCAGAACAGGGTTCTAAGTATGGATGCCTGGGCAGTCAGCCTCACAATCCAATTGTCTCCTAGCAACAAGAAACGTTTGATCTGCTGGCTTGGGGTAGCAACAGAGGGGGCTGAGTTGAAATGGACTTTCCTGAGGATGGTCTTAATGTTGGTTTGAGTCCATGGAGACCTTGGTATGGGGCAGTGGCACCAGGGCCCTGAAGGATTCTCCTAACCAGAGGTTATGACAAAGCTCCAATGAGCAAGTTTTCCATGGGGAGACGAGATTTGTTCTTATTGGTGCCTCAGGAAACCACCATATGCTGGTATTGGAAACGAGGCCTCTGAGGAGAGATGCCTAAAAACCAAAGCAATGGATCTGATTAGGGCCTAGGGGCCTGTCCGGTTCAATATTCTTCTCTGGGGACATCTGTTGTCTGAGTGGAGGTAGTTGCTCAGCTGGTTTGAGATCACCCCTGTTTGTCCTGGGCGGCCTACACTAATGGGATGGCCTCGGTGACTTTGGAGGTTTTTCCTCATTTGCAAGGTTGTGGCCAATGGAATGGGAAGAATTCCCTTGAAAGGGAAGCACAGTCCTGAGGTGTGGCTCCAGGAACCCAAGTGTGGAGCGTGTGTGGTCCAGGGCTATTTGGACAAAAGTCTGAAAACACAAACTCCACTTAGGTTGGGGGATGTAGGTATGGCCGGCCCGATCTATAGACCGTGAGGAGAACTCTTCGGGATATGAACAAAGGGCGAATGTGAGGTGCTGGATCATGCTTTTTTTTTTTTTTTTTTTCTGGAAATGTGTCACCGATTGCCATGGAATGTCGGGGTGTCCTCATGGGCCATCGATGAGGCTCCCTTTCTGGGGATTTGACCCGATCCCAAGAGTTTGGGGTCATTCTGTGGGAAGGGAGGAGGCCTTTCTTGTTTTTTTGTTTATTTTTTTATTATTATTATTTTTTTTACCTAAGGTGGACCACCAAAAGAGGGATTCCAGAGCAGAGTCCTGGGGAGGGGCGACTGGACAACCAGACCTCTGGTTAACATTGGGACCTAAGAACATGGCAAGCCCCATATGTGGGCTCTTGGTCCAGACACTGAGAGGCCTTCCCTGAGGAATGGTCTCACACTGAGTTTCACAATGTGTTTTTGTGCCCAAGGAGCCCCTCAAGTCAGGGCGTGGCCTAATGTACCATGCTGGTTTCTCCTACAGGGAACGTTGCACAATATGGCAACCACAAGTTTTCTGGCCATGGGGAAGATGGAGTTCTAATTTCTGCAACACTTTCACTCCTGGACTGTGATTGGATTTAAGGTCTAGGTTCTGAAGCCTGAAAACTGAGGTTGGGAAGAGATGAAGACCTAAGGCCATGGTGTGGCTGATGTGCTCAGTGTTCGGCCAGCTGTTGAGTGTGGGTTGGGAGGTGCAGGCTCAGGCTGTGGCAGACAGGGAATTAGTGCCCAGGCTAGACTGTATCATTGGGGTGCAGTCGAGTTTCGTGCAGGATGGTACTCATTTGTGGTTACTGGGTAGCCCCAGAGGGCAACGTTTTTCTTCTGGAGGGAAGACACAGTGCCACATAGTGGCTCCAGAATTCCCAAACTGGAAGGCTTGTGGGCCAGGAGTGTGATGAAAAAATTCTGAGAACACAAGCCAGACTTAGATTTCGGGGTGAGGGGACGGCAGGCACCCTCTGCAGAGATGATTCGAGATCCTGTATACCTGAAGACAGAGCTAGGATCAGACGTTGGCTTAGGTCGAAGTTTCTGTCCATGACAGCCCCTTCATGAAGGGGAGGGTGTCACGAGGACATGGAGGTTTTCCCACGATGGGAATTGTGAGATGCTCCAAACCGCAATGATTCCTTCTGTGGGACAGTCGAGACCTGTTGGATGGCTCCAGGACATCCCATAAGGACGTTATCCAGAGCAGGGTTCTAAGGATGGATGCCTGGGCAGCCTGCCTCCCATTCCAGGTGTCTCATAGCGCCAAGGCAAGTTCGATCTGCTGGATCTAGGGGAGCAACCGAGGCGGGTGTGTTGAAATGGGTGAGTTGAGGATGGGTCATAATGTGCATTTGTGTCCATGTAGACCTTGGAATGGGGTGCTTGAACCGGGGCCTTGAGGGATGTTCATAACCGGAGGTTTTGATGGAGCTCTAAAGAGTATGTTTCCTATGTAGAGAAGAGAATTGTTTTGATGAGTGCCTAAGGAATCTCCCATATGCTGGTATTGGAAAACAGGCCTCTGAGGAGAGATGACTGGAATCAAAAGCAATGGATCTGATTAGGGCCTAAGTGCCTGTCCAGTTCAATCTTATTCTATGGGGATATCTGTCTCTGGGTCTGAGTGGAGGTAGTTTCCTAACTTGTGAGAGATCATCCCTGTGTGTCCTGGGCAGCCAACATTATTCGGATGGCCTGGGGGAGTTTGGCGGATTCTCCTAATCTATTGGGTTGTGGCCAATGGAAATAGCAGAATTCCCCTGGAGAGGGAAGCCACAGTCCTGAGGTGTGGCTCCAGGGGCCCCAGCTTGGATGGTGTGTTGGCCAGGCCTGTGGGGACAGAAGTCTGAAAACACAAACTCAGCTTAGTTTTGGGGATGTATGTATGAAGGCTCGATCTACAGACCGTGAAATTTTCCGGGCTATGAACAAAGGGCGAGTATGTGGCGCTTGCTCAGGCTTTTGTCTCTGGATTTTGTGTCAACGGTGGCCGTGGAATGATGGAGTGTCCTCAAGGGCCATGGACAATTCTTTCTCTGGTGATTTGGCCTGATCCCAAGTGGTTGGGATCATTCTGTGGATGGGAAGAGTCCTTTATGTATTTTTTTTACCTCAGTTCTCCCACCAAAGAGGGATTCCAGAGTAGAGCCCTGAGTAGGTGTGACTAGACATCTCGAACTCTGGTTGAGATTGGGGGACTAGGGGCTTGGCAAGCCCCATATGTGGGCTGTTGTTCCAGTGACTAAGAGGCTTTACATGAGGATAGGGCTCACGCTGAGGGTCACAATGTGTGTTTGTGCACATTGTGGCCCTCAGGGATAGGTGGGGCCTCATAGTCCATGCTGCTTTCTCCTACAATGAACATTGGACAACATGCCAACCACTAGGTTTCTTGCCAAGGCGAAGGAGAAATTCTGATTCTTGCATCACGTTCACTCCTGAGCAGTGAGTGGAGATAAGGTCTAGGTTCTGAAGGTGAAAACTGAGGTTGGGTAGAGATGATGGCCTAAAGCCATTGTGGGTGTGATATGCTCTGTGTACGGCCAGCTGTCTGGGTGTTGGACTGGAGGTCTGCCCTCAGGCTGTGTCAGACAGGGCTTTAGTGCACAGGCTAGACTGTATAATTGGGGTGTGGTCGAGTGGCATGCAGGTTGTTACTCATTTGGCGTTTCCGGTTAGCCCTATAGGGCAACATTTTTCTTCTGGAGGGCAGGCAGAGTGCTGCATTGTGTCTCCAGAATTGCCAAACTGGAGGGGTGTGGCCAGGATTGTGAGGAAGGAAGTCTGAAAACACAAGCTAGCATCAGTTTTGGGGCCAAGAGCATGGCAGGCCCACTCTGAAGAGGCTGAATCGAGATCTCCTGCAGGTGAGGTCAGGGCGAGTATCAGATGTTGCCTCAAGCTGGAGTTTGTGTCCATGACGGCCCCTTCCTGAAGGGGGTGGGGGCGTCATGAGGCCAGGGAGGTTTCCCTACGCTGGGAGTTGTGAGCTGCTCCCAACTTCAAAGTTTCCTTCTTCAGGACAGTCGAGTACTATTGTATGGTTCCAGGATGCCCCATACAGAAAGACTCGAGAGCAGGGGCCTAAGCATGGATGCCGAGAAACGCCAACTCACCTTCCCATTGCCTGGTGGAGACAAGGCACGCTCAATCTGCGGGCTCTTGGGTGAGCTACCCAGAAGGCTGAGTTTAAATGGACTCTCCTGAGGATGAGTCATAATGTGGGTTGGTGGCCATGGAGACCTTGGAATGTGGCAGTAGCTAAGGGACTCTGCAGGATTCTCCAACCCGAAGGGCTTGACACAACTCCAACAAGGAAGCTTCCCATGTGGAGATGAGAGGTCTTTTGTCTGGTGCCTCAGGAAAGCCCCGTATGCTGGTCTTCGAACCCAGGCCTCTGAGGAGTGATACCTGGACACCAAAGCAAGAGTTCATAATAGGGCCTAGGGGCCTGTCTGGTTCAATCTTATGTCTCTGCGGATATCTGTCTGTGTGTCTGCATGGAGGTAGTAGTTGCTCAGCTTGTGTCATAATGCCCCTATTTGTCCAGTGCGGCTTGCGGTAGTGGGATGTCCTTGGGGACCTTGAGGTTTCTACTATTTTGTAGAGTTGTGGCCAATGGAATGGGCAGTTTCTTAGGAGAGAGCAGGCACAGTTCTGTGGTGTGGCTCCAGAGACCCCAGCCTGGAGGCTGTGTGGGCCATGGCTGTGCAGACAGACATCCAAAAACCCTAACTCAGCTCAGGTTTGGGGCCGAGGTTACGGCAGGCCTGATCTACAGTCCATGAGGGGAGCTCCTCTGGATATGAAAGAAGGGTGAGAGGGAGGCAGTCGCTCAGGCTTTTGTCTCTGGATGTTTTGTCCACAATGGCCGTTTAATGTAGGAGTTGCCTCATGGGTCGTAGAAGTCTCCCTCTCTGGTAGTTTGTCCAGCCCCCAAGTGTTTGGGGTCATTCTGTGGGAAGGGAAGTGTCCTGTTTTTTGCCTCATATGTCCCCCCAGTAGAGGGATTCTAGAGCATAGCAGTGGGTACTGACAACTGGAATACTCGCCCTCGGGTTAAGCCTGGGGGCCTATGGATATGACAAGCCCCATATGCAGGATCTTGGTCCAGCCACTGAGAGGCGTTACTTTAATACGGGACTCACGCTGCAGGTCACAATGCATGTCTGTGCCCTAGGCGGCCCTCAAGCACTGGCGTGGCCTTTCGGACAATGCAGGTTTTCCCACATTGAACGTTGGACAACATGCCAACCACAAGGTTTCTGGCCATGGGGAAGGAGGAATTCTAATTTCTGCATCACGTTCACCCTGGGCAGTGATTGGAGATAAGGTCTAGGTTCTGAAGCCTGAAAACCGAGGTTGGGAAGAGATGACGACCTACAGCCATAGCGGGTCCTATGTGTCCAGGTTGGGGCCAGCTGTCTGGGTGTCGTTTGGGATGTCTTGTCTCAGGCTGTGCCAGACAGGGCATTAGAATACAGGGTGGGCTGTATAATTGCTTTACAATCGAGTGGCATGCATTAGAAAATCATTTGGGGTTTCTTATTAGAAGCATAGGGCAAAGTTTTTCTTCTGGAGGGCAGGCAGAGTGCTGCATTGTGGCTTCGGAATTCCCAAACTGGAGGGCTTGTGGGCCAGGAGAGTGAGGACGGAAGTCTGAGAACACAAGCTAGGCTTAGGTTTCGGGGCAAGGACATGGCAGCCACACTCTGCAGAGCTGAATTGAGATCTCATGTGTCTGAAGTCAGGTCGAGGATCAGACTTTGGCTCAGGTTTGAGTTTCTGTCCATGTTGGCCCCTTCATGAAGGGGGGACATTATGAGCCCATGGGGGTTTTCCCACTATTGGAGTTGTGAGATGCTCCAAACCGCAAGGATTCCTTCTGTGGGACAATTAAGATTTGTTGGATGGCTCCAGGACGTCTTATAAGGTATTTTTCCAGAACAGGGTTCTAAGTATGGATGCCTGGGCAGTCAGCCTCACAATCCAATTGTCTCCTAGCAACAAGAAACGTTTGATCTGCTGGCTTGGGGTAGCAACAGAGGGGGCTGAGTTGAAATGGACTTTCCTGAGGATGGTCTTAATGTTGGTTTGAGTCCATGGAGACCTTGGTATGGGGCAGTGGCACCAGGGCCCTGAAGGATTCTCCTAACCAGAGGTTATGACAAAGCTCCAATGAGCAAGTTTTCCATGGGGAGACGAGATTTGTTCTTATTGGTGCCTCAGGAAACCACCATATGCTGGTATTGGAAACGAGGCCTCTGAGGAGAGATGCCTAAAAACCAAAGCAATGGATCTGATTAGGGCCTAGGGGCCTGTCCGGTTCAATATTCTTCTCTGGGGACATCTGTTGTCTGAGTGGAGGTAGTTGCTCAGCTGGTTTGAGATCACCCCTGTTTGTCCTGGGCGGCCTACACTAATGGGATGGCCTCGGTGACTTTGGAGGTTTTTCCTCATTTGCAAGGTTGTGGCCAATGGAATGGGAAGAATTCCCTTGAAAGGGAAGCACAGTCCTGAGGTGTGGCTCCAGGGACCCAAGTGTGGAGCGTGTGTGGTCCAGGGCTATTTGGACAAAAGTCTGAAAACACAAACTCCACTTAGGTTGGGGGATGTAGGTATGGCCGGCCCGATCTATAGACCGTGAGGAGAACTCTTCGGGATATGAACAAAGGGCGAATGTGAGGTGCTGGCTCATGCTTTTTTTTTTTTTTTTTTTTTTTTCTGGAAATGTGTCACCGATTGCCATGGAATGTCGGGGTGTCCTCATGGGCCATCGATGAGGCTCCCTTTCTGGGGATTTGACCCGATCCCAAGAGTTTGGGGTCATTCTGTGGGAAGGGAGGAGGCCTTTCTTGTTTTTTTGTTTATTTTTTTATTATTATTATTTTTTTTACCTAAGGTGGACCACCAAAAGAGGGATTCCAGAGCAGAGTCCTGGGGAGGGGCGACTGGACAACCAGACCTCTGGTTAACATTGGGACCTAAGAACATGGCAAGCCCCATATGTGGGCTCTTGGTCCAGACACTGAGAGGCCTTCCCTGAGGAATGGTCTCACACTGAGTTTCACAATGTGTTTTTGTGCCCAAGGAGCCCCTCAAGTCAGGGCGTGGCCTAATGTACCATGCTGGTTTCTCCTACAGGGAACGTTGCACAATATGGCAACCACAAGTTTTCTGGCCATGGGGAAGATGGAGTTCTAATTTCTGCAACACTTTCACTCCTGGACTGTGATTGGATTTAAGGTCTAGGTTCTGAAGCCTGAAAACTGAGGTTGGGAAGAGATGAAGACCTAAGGCCATGGTGTGGCTGATGTGCTCAGTGTTCGGCCAGCTGTTGAGTGTGGGTTGGGAGGTGCAGGCTCAGGCTGTGGCAGACAGGGAATTAGTGCCCAGGCTAGACTGTATCATTGGGGTGCAGTCGAGTTTCGTGCAGGATGGTACTCATTTGTGGTTACTGGGTAGCCCCAGAGGGCAACGTTTTTCTTCTGGAGGGAAGACACAGTGCCACATAGTGGCTCCAGAATTCCCAAACTGGAAGGCTTGTGGGCCAGGAGTGTGATGAAAAAATTCTGAGAACACAAGCCAGACTTAGATTTCGGGGTGAGGGGACGGCAGGCACCCTCTGCAGAGATGATTCGAGATCCTGTATACCTGAAGACAGAGCTAGGATCAGACGTTGGCTTAGGTCGAAGTTTCTGTCCATGACAGCCCCTTCATGAAGGGGAGGGTGTCACGAGGACATGGAGGTTTTCCCACGATGGGAATTGTGAGATGCTCCAAACCGCAATGATTCCTTCTGTGGGACAGTCGAGACCTGTTGGATGGCTCCAGGACATCCCATAAGGACGTTATCCAGAGCAGGGTTCTAAGGATGGATGCCTGGGCAGCCTGCCTCCCATTCCAGGTGTCTCATAGCGCCAAGGCAAGTTCGATCTGCTGGATCTAGGGGAGCAACCGAGGCGGGTGTGTTGAAATGGGTGAGTTGAGGATGGGTCATAATGTGCATTTGTGTCCATGTAGACCTTGGAATGGGGTGCTTGAACCGGGGCCTTGAGGGATGTTCATAACCGGAGGTTTTGATGGAGCTCTAAAGAGTATGTTTCCTATGTAGAGAAGAGAATTGTTTTGATGAGTGCCTAAGGAATCTCCCATATGCTGGTATTGGAAAACAGGCCTCTGAGGAGAGATGACTGGAATCAAAAGCAATGGATCTGATTAGGGCCTAAGTGCCTGTCCAGTTCAATCTTATTCTATGGGGATATCTGTCTCTGGGTCTGAGTGGAGGTAGTTTCCTAACTTGTGAGAGATCATCCCTGTGTGTCCTGGGCAGCCAACATTATTCGGATGGCCTGGGGGAGTTTGGCGGATTCTCCTAATCTATTGGGTTGTGGCCAATGGAAATAGCAGAATTCCCCTGGAGAGGGAAGCCACAGTCCTGAGGTGTGGCTCCAGGGGCCCCAGCTTGGATGGTGTGTTGGCCAGGCCTGTGGGGACAGAAGTCTGAAAACACAAACTCAGCTTAGTTTTGGGGATGTATGTATGAAGGCTCGATCTACAGACCGTGAAATTTTCCGGGCTATGAACAAAGGGCGAGTATGTGGCGCTTGCTCAGGCTTTTGTCTCTGGATTTTGTGTCAACGGTGGCCGTGGAATGTCGGAGTGTCCTCAAGGGCCATGGACAATTCTTTCTCTGGTGATTTGGCCTGATCCCAAGTGGTTGGGATCATTCTGTGCATGGGAAGAGTCCTTTATGTATTTTTTTTACCTCAGTTCTCCCACCAAAGAGGGATTCCAGAGTAGAGCCCTGAGTAGGTGTGACTAGACATCTCGAACTCTGGTTGAGATTGGGGGACTAGGGGCTTGGCAAGCCCCATATGTGGGCTGTTGTTCCTGTGACTAAGAGGCTTTACATGAGGATAGGGCTCACGCTGAGGGTCACAATGTGTGTTTGTGCACATTGTGGCCCTCAGGGATAGGTGGGGCCTCATAGTCCATGCTGCTTTCTCCTACAATGAACATTGGACAACATGCCAACCACTAGGTTTCTTGCCAAGGCGAAGGAGAAATTCTGATTCTTGCATCACGTTCACTCCTGAGCAGTGAGTGGAGATAAGGTCTAGGTTCTGAAGGTGAAAACTGAGGTTGGGTAGAGATGATGGCCTAAAGCCATTGTGGGTGTGATATGCTCTGTGTACGGCCAGCTGTCTGGGTGTTGGACTGGAGGTCTGCCCTCAGGCTGTGTCAGACAGGGCTTTAGTGCACAGGCTAGACTGTATAATTGGGGTGTGGTCGAGTGGCATGCAGGTTGTTACTCATTTGGCGTTTCCGGTTAGCCCTATAGGGCAACATTTTTCTTCTGGAGGGCAGGCAGAGTGCTGCATTGTGTCTCCAGAATTGCCAAACTGGAGGGGTGTGGCCAGGATTGTGAGGAAGGAAGTCTGAAAACACAAGCTAGCATCAGTTTTGGGGCCAAGAGCATGGCAGGCCCACTCTGAAGAGGCTGAATCGAGATCTCCTGCAGGTGAGGTCAGGGCGAGTATCAGATGTTGCCTCAAGCTGGAGTTTGTGTCCATGACGGCCCCTTCCTGAAGGGGGTGGGGGCGTCATGAGGCCAGGGAGGTTTCCCTACGCTGGGAGTTGTGAGCTGCTCCCAACTTCAAAGTTTCCTTCTTCAGGACAGTCGAGTACTATTGTATGGTTCCAGGATGCCCCATACAGAAAGACTCGAGAGCAGGGGCCTAAGCATGGATGCCGAGAAACGCCAACTCACCTTCCCATTGCCTGGTGGAGACAAGGCACGCTCAATCTGCGGGCTCTTGGGTGAGCTACCCAGAAGGCTGAGTTTAAATGGACTCTCCTGAGGATGAGTCATAATGTGGGTTGGTGGCCATGGAGACCTTGGAATGTGGCAGTAGCTAAGGGACTCTGCAGGATTCTCCAACCCGAAGGGCTTGACACAACTCCAACAAGGAAGCTTCCCATGTGGAGATGAGAGGTCTTTTGTCTGGTGCCTCAGGAAAGCCCCGTATGCTGGTCTTCGAACCCAGGCCTCTGAGGAGTGATACCTGGACACCAAAGCAAGAGTTCATAATAGGGCCTAGGGGCCTGTCTGGTTCAATCTTATGTCTCTGCGGATATCTGTCTGTGTGTCTGCATGGAGGTAGTAGTTGCTCAGCTTGTGTCATAATGCCCCTATTTGTCCAGTGCGGCTTGCGGTAGTGGGATGTCCTTGGGGACCTTGAGGTTTCTACTATTTTGTAGAGTTGTGGCCAATGGAATGGGCAGTTTCTTAGGAGAGAGCAGGCACAGTTCTGTGGTGTGGCTCCAGAGACCCCAGCCTGGAGGCTGTGTGGGCCATGGCTGTGCAGACAGACATCCAAAAACCCTAACTCAGCTCAGGTTTGGGGCCGAGGTTACGGCAGGCCTGATCTACAGTCCATGAGGGGAGCTCCTCTGGATATGAAAGAAGGGTGAGAGGGAGGCAGTCGCTCAGGCTTTTGTCTCTGGATGTTTTGTCCACAATGGCCGTTTAATGTAGGAGTTGCCTCATGGGTCGTAGAAGTCTCCCTCTCTGGTAGTTTGTCCAGCCCCCAAGTGTTTGGGGTCATTCTGTGGGAAGGGAAGTGTCCTGTTTTTTGCCTCATATGTCCCCCCAGTAGAGGGATTCTAGAGCATAGCAGTGGGTACTGACAACTGGAATACTCGCCCTCGGGTTAAGCCTGGGGGCCTATGGATATGACAAGCCCCATATGCAGGATCTTGGTCCAGCCACTGAGAGGCGTTACTTTAATACGGGACTCACGCTGCAGGTCACAATGCATGTCTGTGCCCTAGGCGGCCCTCAAGCACTGGCGTGGCCTTTCGGACAATGCAGGTTTTCCCACATTGAACGTTGGACAACATGCCAACCACAAGGTTTCTGGCCATGGGGAAGGAGGAATTCTAATTTCTGCATCACGTTCACCCTGGGCAGTGATTGGAGATAAGGTCTAGGTTCTGAAGCCTGAAAACCGAGGTTGGGAAGAGATGACGACCTACAGCCATAGCGGGTCCTATGTGTCCAGGTTGGGGCCAGCTGTCTGGGTGTCGTTTGGGATGTCTTGTCTCAGGCTGTGCCAGACAGGGCATTAGAATACAGGGTGGGCTGTATAATTGCTTTACAATCGAGTGGCATGCATTAGAAAATCATTTGGGGTTTCTTATTAGAAGCATAGGGCAAAGTTTTTCTTCTGGAGGGCAGGCAGAGTGCTGCATTGTGGCTTCGGAATTCCCAAACTGGAGGGCTTGTGGGCCAGGAGAGTGAGGACGGAAGTCTGAGAACACAAGCTAGGCTTAGGTTTCGGGGCAAGGACATGGCAGCCACACTCTGCAGAGCTGAATTGAGATCTCATGTGTCTGAAGTCAGGTCGAGGATCAGACTTTGGCTCAGGTTTGAGTTTCTGTCCATGTTGGCCCCTTCATGAAGGGGGGACATTATGAGCCCATGGGGGTTTTCCCACTATTGGAGTTGTGAGATGCTCCAAACCGCAAGGATTCCTTCTGTGGGACAATTAAGATTTGTTGGATGGCTCCAGGACGTCTTATAAGGTATTTTTCCAGAACAGGGTTCTAAGTATGGATGCCTGGGCAGTCAGCCTCACAATCCAATTGTCTCCTAGCAACAAGAAACGTTTGATCTGCTGGCTTGGGGTAGCAACAGAGGGGGCTGAGTTGAAATGGACTTTCCTGAGGATGGTCTTAATGTTGGTTTGAGTCCATGGAGACCTTGGTATGGGGCAGTGGCACCAGGGCCCTGAAGGATTCTCCTAACCAGAGGTTATGACAAAGCTCCAATGAGCAAGTTTTCCATGGGGAGACGAGATTTGTTCTTATTGGTGCCTCAGGAAACCACCATATGCTGGTATTGGAAACGAGGCCTCTGAGGAGAGATGCCTAAAAACCAAAGCAATGGATCTGATTAGGGCCTAGGGGCCTGTCCGGTTCAATATTCTTCTCTGGGGACATCTGTTGTCTGAGTGGAGGTAGTTGCTCAGCTGGTTTGAGATCACCCCTGTTTGTCCTGGGCGGCCTACACTAATGGGATGGCCTCGGTGACTTTGGAGGTTTTTCCTCATTTGCAAGGTTGTGGCCAATGGAATGGGAAGAATTCCCTTGAAAGGGAAGCACAGTCCTGAGGTGTGGCTCCAGGGACCCAAGTGTGGAGCGTGTGTGGTCCAGGGCTATTTGGACAAAAGTCTGAAAACACAAACTCCACTTAGGTTGGGGGATGTAGGTATGGCCGGCCCGATCTATAGACCGTGAGGAGAACTCTTCGGGATATGAACAAAGGGCGAATGTGAGGTGCTGGATCATGCTTTTTTTTTTTTTTTTTTTTTTTCTGGAAATGTGTCACCGATTGCCATGGAATGTCGGGGTGTCCTCATGGGCCATCGATGAGGCTCCCTTTCTGGGGATTTGACCCGATCCCAAGAGTTTGGGGTCATTCTGTGGGAAGGGAGGAGGCCTTTCTTGTTTTTTTGTTTATTTTTTTATTATTATTATTTTTTTTACCTAAGGTGGACCACCAAAAGAGGGATTCCAGAGCAGAGTCCTGGGGAGGGGCGACTGGACAACCAGACCTCTGGTTAACATTGGGACCTAAGAACATGGCAAGCCCCATATGTGGGCTCTTGGTCCAGACACTGAGAGGCCTTCCCTGAGGAATGGTCTCACACTGAGTTTCACAATGTGTTTTTGTGCCCAAGGAGCCCCTCAAGTCAGGGCGTGGCCTAATGTACCATGCTGGTTTCTCCTACAGGGAACGTTGCACAATATGGCAACCACAAGTTTTCTGGCCATGGGGAAGATGGAGTTCTAATTTCTGCAACACTTTCACTCCTGGACTGTGATTGGATTTAAGGTCTAGGTTCTGAAGCCTGAAAACTGAGGTTGGGAAGAGATGAAGACCTAAGGCCATGGTGTGGCTGATGTGCTCAGTGTTCGGCCAGCTGTTGAGTGTGGGTTGGGAGGTGCAGGCTCAGGCTGTGGCAGACAGGGAATTAGTGCCCAGGCTAGACTGTATCATTGGGGTGCAGTCGAGTTTCGTGCAGGATGGTACTCATTTGTGGTTACTGGGTAGCCCCAGAGGGCAACGTTTTTCTTCTGGAGGGAAGACACAGTGCCACATAGTGGCTCCAGAATTCCCAAACTGGAAGGCTTGTGGGCCAGGAGTGTGATGAAAAAATTCTGAGAACACAAGCCAGACTTAGATTTCGGGGTGAGGGGACGGCAGGCACCCTCTGCAGAGATGATTCGAGATCCTGTATACCTGAAGACAGAGCTAGGATCAGACGTTGGCTTAGGTCGAAGTTTCTGTCCATGACAGCCCCTTCATGAAGGGGAGGGTGTCACGAGGACATGGAGGTTTTCCCACGATGGGAATTGTGAGATGCTCCAAACCGCAATGATTCCTTCTGTGGGACAGTCGAGACCTGTTGGATGGCTCCAGGACATCCCATAAGGACGTTATCCAGAGCAGGGTTCTAAGGATGGATGCCTGGGCAGCCTGCCTCCCATTCCAGGTGTCTCATAGCGCCAAGGCAAGTTCGATCTGCTGGATCTAGGGGAGCAACCGAGGCGGGTGTGTTGAAATGGGTGAGTTGAGGATGGGTCATAATGTGCATTTGTGTCCATGTAGACCTTGGAATGGGGTGCTTGAACCGGGGCCTTGAGGGATGTTCATAACCGGAGGTTTTGATGGAGCTCTAAAGAGTATGTTTCCTATGTAGAGAAGAGAATTGTTTTGATGAGTGCCTAAGGAATCTCCCATATGCTGGTATTGGAAAACAGGCCTCTGAGGAGAGATGACTGGAATCAAAAGCAATGGATCTGATTAGGGCCTAAGTGCCTGTCCAGTTCAATCTTATTCTATGGGGATATCTGTCTCTGGGTCTGAGTGGAGGTAGTTTCCTAACTTGTGAGAGATCATCCCTGTGTGTCCTGGGCAGCCAACATTATTCGGATGGCCTGGGGGAGTTTGGCGGATTCTCCTAATCTATTGGGTTGTGGCCAATGGAAATAGCAGAATTCCCCTGGAGAGGGAAGCCACAGTCCTGAGGTGTGGCTCCAGGGGCCCCAGCTTGGATGGTGTGTTGGCCAGGCCTGTGGGGACAGAAGTCTGAAAACACAAACTCAGCTTAGTTTTGGGGATGTATGTATGAAGGCTCGATCTACAGACCGTGAAATTTTCCGGGCTATGAACAAAGGGCGAGTATGTGGCGCTTGCTCAGGCTTTTGTCTCTGGATTTTGTGTCAACGGTGGCCGTGGAATGTCGGAGTGTCCTCAAGGGCCATGGACAATTCTTTCTCTGGTGATTTGGCCTGATCCCAAGTGGTTGGGATCATTCTGTGGATGGGAAGAGTCCTTTATGTATTTTTTTTACCTCAGTTCTCCCACCAAAGAGGGATTCCAGAGTAGAGCCCTGAGTAGGTGTGACTAGACATCTCGAACTCTGGTTGAGATTGGGGGACTAGGGGCTTGGCAAGCCCCATATGTGGGCTGTTGTTCCAGTGACTAAGAGGCTTTACATGAGGATAGGGCTCACGCTGAGGGTCACAATGTGTGTTTGTGCACATTGTGGCCCTCAGGGATAGGTGGGGCCTCATAGTCCATGCTGCTTTCTCCTACAATGAACATTGGACAACATGCCAACCACTAGGTTTCTTGCCAAGGCGAAGGAGAAATTCTGATTCTTGCATCACGTTCACTCCTGAGCAGTGAGTGGAGATAAGGTCTAGGTTCTGAAGGTGAAAACTGAGGTTGGGTAGAGATGATGGCCTAAAGCCATTGTGGGTGTGATATGCTCTGTGTACGGCCAGCTGTCTGGGTGTTGGACTGGAGGTCTGCCCTCAGGCTGTGTCAGACAGGGCTTTAGTGCACAGGCTAGACTGTATAATTGGGGTGTGGTCGAGTGGCATGCAGGTTGTTACTCATTTGGCGTTTCCGGTTAGCCCTATAGGGCAACATTTTTCTTCTGGAGGGCAGGCAGAGTGCTGCATTGTGTCTCCAGAATTGCCAAACTGGAGGGGTGTGGCCAGGATTGTGAGGAAGGAAGTCTGAAAACACAAGCTAGCATCAGTTTTGGGGCCAAGAGCATGGCAGGCCCACTCTGAAGAGGCTGAATCGAGATCTCCTGCAGGTGAGGTCAGGGCGAGTATCAGATGTTGCCTCAAGCTGGAGTTTGTGTCCATGACAGCCCCTTCCTGAAGGGGGTGGGGGCGTCATGAGGCCAGGGAGGTTTCCCTACGCTGGGAGTTGTGAGCTGCTCCCAACTTCAAAGTTTCCTTCTTCAGGACAGTCGAGTACTATTGTATGGTTCCAGGATGCCCCATACAGAAAGACTCGAGAGCAGGGGCCTAAGCATGGATGCCGAGAAACGCCAACTCACCTTCCCATTGCCTGGTGGAGACAAGGCACGCTCAATCTGCGGGCTCTTGGGTGAGCTACCCAGAAGGCTGAGTTTAAATGGACTCTCCTGAGGATGAGTCATAATGTGGGTTGGTGGCCATGGAGACCTTGGAATGTGGCAGTAGCTAAGGGACTCTGCAGGATTCTCCAACCCGAAGGGCTTGACACAACTCCAACAAGGAAGCTTCCCATGTGGAGATGAGAGGTCTTTTGTCTGGTGCCTCAGGAAAGCCCCGTATGCTGGTCTTCGAACCCAGGCCTCTGAGGAGTGATACCTGGACACCAAAGCAAGAGTTCATAATAGGGCCTAGGGGCCTGTCTGGTTCAATCTTCTGTCTCTGCGGATATCTGTCTGTGTGTCTGCATGGAGGTAGTAGTTGCTCAGCTTGTGTCATAATGCCCCTATTTGTCCAGTGTGGCTTGCGGTAGTGGGATGTCCTTGGGGACCTTGAGGTTTCTACTATTTTGTAGAGTTGTGGCCAATGGAATGGGCAGTTTCTTAGGAGAGAGCAGGCACAGTTCTGTGGTGTGGCTCCAGAGACCCCAGCCTGGAGGCTGTGTGGGCCATGGCTGTGCAGACAGACATCCAAAAACCCTAACTCAGCTCAGGTTTGGGGCCGAGGTTACGGCAGGCCTGATCTACAGTCCATGAGGGGAGCTCCTCTGGATATGAAAGAAGGGTGAGAGGGAGGCAGTCGCTCAGGCTTTTGTCTCTGGATGTTTTGTCCACAATGGCCGTTTAATGTAGGAGTTGCCTCATGGGTCGTAGAAGTCTCCCTCTCTGGTAGTTTGTCCAGCCCCCAAGTGTTTGGGGTCATTCTGTGGGAAGGGAAGTGTCCTGTTTTTTGCCTCATATGTCCCCCCAGTAGAGGGATTCTAGAGCATAGCAGTGGGTACTGACAACTGGAATACTCGCCCTCGGGTTAAGCCTGGGGGCCTATGGATATGACAAGCCCCATATGCAGGATCTTGGTCCAGCCACTGAGAGGCGTTACTTTAATACGGGACTCACGCTGCAGGTCACAATGCATGTCTGTGCCCTAGGCGGCCCTCAAGCACTGGCGTGGCCTTTCGGACAATGCAGGTTTTCCCACATTGAACGTTGGACAACATGCCAACCACAAGGTTTCTGGCCATGGGGAAGGAGGAATTCTAATTTCTGCATCACGTTCACCCTGGGCAGTGATTGGAGATAAGGTCTAGGTTCTGAAGCCTGAAAACCGAGGTTGGGAAGAGATGACGACCTACAGCCATAGCGGGTCCTATGTGTCCAGGTTGGGGCCAGCTGTCTGGGTGTCGTTTGGGATGTCTTGTCTCAGGCTGTGCCAGACAGGGCATTAGAATACAGGGTGGGCTGTATAATTGCTTTACAATCGAGTGGCATGCATTAGAAAATCATTTGGGGTTTCTTATTAGAAGCATAGGGCAAAGTTTTTCTTCTGGAGGGCAGGCAGAGTGCTGCATTGTGGCTTCGGAATTCCCAAACTGGAGGGCTTGTGGGCCAGGAGAGTGAGGACGGAAGTCTGAGAACACAAGCTAGGCTTAGGTTTCGGGGCAAGGACATGGCAGCCACACTCTGCAGAGCTGAATTGAGATCTCATGTGTCTGAAGTCAGGTCGAGGATCAGACTTTGGCTCAGGTTTGAGTTTCTGTCCATGTTGGCCCCTTCATGAAGGGGGGACATTATGAGCCCATGGGGGTTTTCCCACTATTGGAGTTGTGAGATGCTCCAAACCGCAAGGATTCCTTCTGTGGGACAATTAAGATTTGTTGGATGGCTCCAGGACGTCTTATAAGGTATTTTTCCAGAACAGGGTTCTAAGTATGGATGCCTGGGCAGTCAGCCTCACAATCCAATTGTCTCCTAGCAACAAGAAACGTTTGATCTGCTGGCTTGGGGTAGCAACAGAGGGGGCTGAGTTGAAATGGACTTTCCTGAGGATGGTCTTAATGTTGGTTTGAGTCCATGGAGACCTTGGTATGGGGCAGTGGCACCAGGGCCCTGAAGGATTCTCCTAACCAGAGGTTATGACAAAGCTCCAATGAGCAAGTTTTCCATGGGGAGACGAGATTTGTTCTTATTGGTGCCTCAGGAAACCACCATATGCTGGTATTGGAAACGAGGCCTCTGAGGAGAGATGCCTAAAAACCAAAGCAATGGATCTGATTAGGGCCTAGGGGCCTGTCCGGTTCAATATTCTTCTCTGGGGACATCTGTTGTCTGAGTGGAGGTAGTTGCTCAGCTGGTTTGAGATCACCCCTGTTTGTCCTGGGCGGCCTACACTAATGGGATGGCCTCGGTGACTTTGGAGGTTTTTCCTCATTTGCAAGGTTGTGGCCAATGGAATGGGAAGAATTCCCTTGAAAGGGAAGCACAGTCCTGAGGTGTGGCTCCAGGGACCCAAGTGTGGAGCGTGTGTGGTCCAGGGCTATTTGGACAAAAGTCTGAAAACACAAACTCCACTTAGGTTGGGGGATGTAGGTATGGCCGGCCCGATCTATAGACCGTGAGGAGAACTCTTCGGGATATGAACAAAGGGCGAATGTGAGGTGCTGGCTCATGCTTTTTTTTTTTTTTTTTTTTTTTCTGGAAATGTGTCACCGTTGCCATGGAATGTCGGGGTGTCCTCATGGGCCATCGATGAGGCTCCCTTTCTGGGGATTTGACCCGATCCCAAGAGTTTGGGGTCATTCTGTGGGAAGGGAGGAGGCCTTTCTTGTTTTTTTGTTTATTTTTTTTTTATTATTATTTTTTTTACCTAAGGTGGACCACCAAAAGAGGGATTCCAGAGCAGAGTCCTGGGGAGGGGCGACTGGACAACCAGACCTCTGGTTAACATTGGGACCTAAGAACATGGCAAGCCCCATATGTGGGCTCTTGGTCCAGACACTGAGAGGCCTTCCCTGAGGAATGGTCTCACACTGAGTTTCACAATGTGTTTTTGTGCCCAAGGAGCCCCTCAAGTCAGGGCGTGGCCTAATGTACCATGCTGGTTTCTCCTACAGGGAACGTTGCACAATATGGCAACCACAAGTTTTCTGGCCATGGGGAAGATGGAGTTCTAATTTCTGCAACACTTTCACTCCTGGACTGTGATTGGATTTAAGGTCTAGGTTCTGAAGCCTGAAAACTGAGGTTGGGAAGAGATGAAGACCTAAGGCCATGGTGTGGCTGATGTGCTCAGTGTTCGGCCAGCTGTTGAGTGTGGGTTGGGAGGTGCAGGCTCAGGCTGTGGCAGACAGGGAATTAGTGCCCAGGCTAGACTGTATCATTGGGGTGCAGTCGAGTTTCGTGCAGGATGGTACTCATTTGTGGTTACTGGGTAGCCCCAGAGGGCAACGTTTTTCTTCTGGAGGGAAGACACAGTGCCACATAGTGGCTCCAGAATTCCCAAACTGGAAGGCTTGTGGGCCAGGAGTGTGATGAAAAAATTCTGAGAACACAAGCCAGACTTAGATTTCGGGGTGAGGGGACGGCAGGCACCCTCTGCAGAGATGATTCGAGATCCTGTATACCTGAAGACAGAGCTAGGATCAGACGTTGGCTTAGGTCGAAGTTTCTGTCCATGACAGCCCCTTCATGAAGGGGAGGGTGTCACGAGGACATGGAGGTTTTCCCACGATGGGAATTGTGAGATGCTCCAAACCGCAATGATTCCTTCTGTGGGACAGTCGAGACCTGTTGGATGGCTCCAGGACATCCCATAAGGACGTTATCCAGAGCAGGGTTCTAAGGATGGATGCCTGGGCAGCCTGCCTCCCATTCCAGGTGTCTCATAGCGCCAAGGCAAGTTCGATCTGCTGGATCTAGGGGAGCAACCGAGGCGGGTGTGTTGAAATGGGTGAGTTGAGGATGGGTCATAATGTGCATTTGTGTCCATGTAGACCTTGGAATGGGGTGCTTGAACCGGGGCCTTGAGGGATGTTCATAACCGGAGGTTTTGATGGAGCTCTAAAGAGTATGTTTCCTATGTAGAGAAGAGAATTGTTTTGATGAGTGCCTAAGGAATCTCCCATATGCTGGTATTGGAAAACAGGCCTCTGAGGAGAGATGACTGGAATCAAAAGCAATGGATCTGATTAGGGCCTAAGTGCCTCTCCAGTTCAATCTTATTCTATGGGGATATCTGTCTCTGGGTCTGAGTGGAGGTAGTTTCCTAACTTGTGAGAGATCATCCCTGTGTGTCCTGGGCAGCCAACATTATTCGGATGGCCTGGGGGAGTTTGGCGGATTCTCCTAATCTATTGGGTTGTGGCCAATGGAAATAGCAGAATTCCCCTGGAGAGGGAAGCCACAGTCCTGAGGTGTGGCTCCAGGGGCCCCAGCTTGGATGGTGTGTTGGCCAGGCCTGTGGGGACAGAAGTCTGAAAACACAAACTCAGCTTAGTTTTGGGGATGTATGTATGAAGGCTCGATCTACAGACCGTGAAATTTTCCGGGCTATGAACAAAGGGCGAGTATGTGGCGCTTGCTCAGGCTTTTGTCTCTGGATTTTGTGTCAACGGTGGCCGTGGAATGTCGGAGTGTCCTCAAGGGCCATGGACAATTCTTTCTCTGGTGATTTGGCCTGATCCCAAGTGGTTGGGATCATTCTGTGGATGGGAAGAGTCCTTTATGTATTTTTTTTACCTCAGTTCTCCCACCAAAGAGGGATTCCAGAGTAGAGCCCTGAGTAGGTGTGACTAGACATCTCGAACTCTGGTTGAGATTGGGGGACTAGGGGCTTGGCAAGCCCCATATGTGGGCTGTTGTTCCAGTGACTAAGAGGCTTTACATGAGGATAGGGCTCACGCTGAGGGTCACAATGTGTGTTTGTGCACATTGTGGCCCTCAGGGATAGGTGGGGCCTCATAGTCCATGCTGCTTTCTCCTACAATGAACATTGGACAACATGCCAACCACTAGGTTTCTTGCCAAGGCGAAGGAGAAATTCTGATTCTTGCATCACGTTCACTCCTGAGCAGTGAGTGGAGATAAGGTCTAGGTTCTGAAGGTGAAAACTGAGGTTGGGTAGAGATGATGGCCTAAAGCCATTGTGGGTGTGATATGCTCTGTGTACGGCCAGCTGTCTGGGTGTTGGACTGGAGGTCTGCCCTCAGGCTGTGTCAGACAGGGCTTTAGTGCACAGGCTAGACTGTATAATTGGGGTGTGGTCGAGTGGCATGCAGGTTGTTACTCATTTGGCGTTTCCGGTTAGCCCTATAGGGCAACATTTTTCTTCTGGAGGGCAGGCAGAGTGCTGCATTGTGTCTCCAGAATTGCCAAACTGGAGGGGTGTGGCCAGGATTGTGAGGAAGGAAGTCTGAAAACACAAGCTAGCATCAGTTTTGGGGCCAAGAGCATGGCAGGCCCACTCTGAAGAGGCTGAATCGAGATCTCCTGCAGGTGAGGTCAGGGCGAGTATCAGATGTTGCCTCAAGCTGGAGTTTGTGTCCATGACAGCCCCTTCCTGAAGGGGGTGGGGGCGTCATGAGGCCAGGGAGGTTTCCCTACGCTGGGAGTTGTGAGCTGCTCCCAACTTCAAAGTTTCCTTCTTCAGGACAGTCGAGTACTATTGTATGGTTCCAGGATGCCCCATACAGAAAGACTCGAGAGCAGGGGCCTAAGCATGGATGCCGAGAAACGCCAACTCACCTTCCCATTGCCTGGTGGAGACAAGGCACGCTCAATCTGCGGGCTCTTGGGTGAGCTACCCAGAAGGCTGAGTTTAAATGGACTCTCCTGAGGATGAGTCATAATGTGGGTTGGTGGCCATGGAGACCTTGGAATGTGGCAGTAGCTAAGGGACTCTGCAGGATTCTCCAACCCGAAGGGCTTGACACAACTCCAACAAGGAAGCTTCCCATGTGGAGATGAGAGGTCTTTTGTCTGGTGCCTCAGGAAAGCCCCGTATGCTGGTCTTCGAACCCAGGCCTCTGAGGAGTGATACCTTGACACCAAAGCAAGAGTTCATAATAGGGCCTAGGGGCCTGTCTGGTTCAATCTTCTGTCTCTGCGGATATCTGTCTGTGTGTCTGCATGGAGGTAGTAGTTGCTCAGCTTGTGTCATAATGCCCCTATTTGTCCAGTGTGGCTTGCGGTAGTGGGATGTCCTTGGGGACCTTGAGGTTTCTACTATTTTGTAGAGTTGTGGCCAATGGAATGGGCAGTTTCTTAGGAGAGAGCAGGCACAGTTCTGTGGTGTGGCTCCAGAGACCCCAGCCTGGAGGCTGTGTGGGCCATGGCTGTGCAGACAGACATCCAAAAACCCTAACTCAGCTCAGGTTTGGGGCCGAGGTTACGGCAGGCCTGATCTACAGTCCATGAGGGGAGCTCCTCTGGATATGAAAGAAGGGTGAGAGGGAGGCAGTCGCTCAGGCTTTTGTCTCTGGATGTTTTGTCCACAATGGCCGTTTAATGTAGGAGTTGCCTCATGGGTCGTAGAAGTCTCCCTCTCTGGTAGTTTGTCCAGCCCCCAAGTGTTTGGGGTCATTCTGTGGGAAGGGAAGTGTCCTGTTTTTTGCCTCATATGTCCCCCCAGTAGAGGGATTCTAGAGCATAGCAGTGGGTACTGACAACTGGAATACTCGCCCTCGGGTTAAGCCTGGGGGCCTATGGATATGACAAGCCCCATATGCAGGATCTTGGTCCAGCCACTGAGAGGCGTTACTTTAATACGGGACTCACGCTGCAGGTCACAATGCATGTCTGTGCCCTAGGCGGCCCTCAAGCACTGGCGTGGCCTTTCGGACAATGCAGGTTTTCCCACATTGAACGTTGGACAACATGCCAACCACAAGGTTTCTGGCCATGGGGAAGGAGGAATTCTAATTTCTGCATCACGTTCACCCTGGGCAGTGATTGGAGATAAGGTCTAGGTTCTGAAGCCTGAAAACCGAGGTTGGGAAGAGATGACGACCTACAGCCATAGCGGGTCCTATGTGTCCAGGTTGGGGCCAGCTGTCTGGGTGTCGTTTGGGATGTCTTGTCTCAGGCTGTGCCAGACAGGGCATTAGAATACAGGGTGGGCTGTATAATTGCTTTACAATCGAGTGGCATGCATTAGAAAATCATTTGGGGTTTCTTATTAGAAGCATAGGGCAAAGTTTTTCTTCTGGAGGGCAGGCAGAGTGCTGCATTGTGGCTTCGGAATTCCCAAACTGGAGGGCTTGTGGGCCAGGAGAGTGAGGACGGAAGTCTGAGAACACAAGCTAGGCTTAGGTTTCGGGGCAAGGACATGGCAGCCACACTCTGCAGAGCTGAATTGAGATCTCATGTGTCTGAAGTCAGGTCGAGGATCAGACTTTGGCTCAGGTTTGAGTTTCTGTCCATGTTGGCCCCTTCATGAAGGGGGGACATTATGAGCCCATGGGGGTTTTCCCACTATTGGAGTTGTGAGATGCTCCAAACCGCAAGGATTCCTTCTGTGGGACAATTAAGATTTGTTGGATGGCTCCAGGACGTCTTATAAGGTATTTTTCCAGAACAGGGTTCTAAGTATGGATGCCTGGGCAGTCAGCCTCACAATCCAATTGTCTCCTAGCAACAAGAAACGTTTGATCTGCTGGCTTGGGGTAGCAACAGAGGGGGCTGAGTTGAAATGGACTTTCCTGAGGATGGTCTTAATGTTGGTTTGAGTCCATGGAGACCTTGGTATGGGGCAGTGGCACCAGGGCCCTGAAGGATTCTCCTAACCAGAGGTTATGACAAAGCTCCAATGAGCAAGTTTTCCATGGGGAGACGAGATTTGTTCTTATTGGTGCCTCAGGAAACCACCATATGCTGGTATTGGAAACGAGGCCTCTGAGGAGAGATGCCTAAAAACCAAAGCAATGGATCTGATTAGGGCCTAGGGGCCTGTCCGGTTCAATATTCTTCTCTGGGGACATCTGTTGTCTGAGTGGAGGTAGTTGCTCAGCTGGTTTGAGATCACCCCTGTTTGTCCTGGGCGGCCTACACTAATGGGATGGCCTCGGTGACTTTGGAGGTTTTTCCTCATTTGCAAGGTTGTGGCCAATGGAATGGGAAGAATTCCCTTGAAAGGGAAGCACAGTCCTGAGGTGTGGCTCCAGGGACCCAAGTGTGGAGCGTGTGTGGTCCAGGGCTATTTGGACAAAAGTCTGAAAACACAAACTCCACTTAGGTTGGGGGATGTAGGTATGGCCGGCCCGATCTATAGACCGTGAGGAGAACTCTTCGGGATATGAACAAAGGGCGAATGTGAGGTGCTGGCTCATGCTTTTTTTTTTTTTTTTTTTTTTTTTTCTGGAAATGTGTCACCGATTGCCATGGAATGTCGGGGTGTCCTCATGGGCCATCGATGAGGCTCCCTTTCTGGGGATTTGACCCGATCCCAAGAATTTGGGGTCATTCTGTGGGAAGGGAGGAGGCCTTTCTTGTTTTTTTGTTTATTTTTTTATTATTATTATTTTTTTTACCTAAGGTGGACCACCAAAAGAGGGATTCCAGAGCAGAGTCCTGGGGAGGGGCGACTGGACAACCAGACCTCTGGTTAACATTGGGACCTAAGAACATGGCAAGCCCCATATGTGGGCTCTTGGTCCAGACACTGAGAGGCCTTCCCTGAGGAATGGTCTCACACTGAGTTTCACAATGTGTTTTTGTGCCCAAGGAGCCCCTCAAGTCAGGGCGTGGCCTAATGTACCATGCTGGTTTCTCCTACAGGGAACGTTGCACAATATGGCAACCACAAGTTTTCTGGCCATGGGGAAGATGGAGTTCTAATTTCTGCAACACTTTCACTCCTGGACTGTGATTGGATTTAAGGTCTAGGTTCTGAAGCCTGAAAACTGAGGTTGGGAAGAGATGAAGACCTAAGGCCATGGTGTGGCTGATGTGCTCAGTGTTCGGCCAGCTGTTGAGTGTGGGTTGGGAGGTGCAGGCTCAGGCTGTGGCAGACAGGGAATTAGTGCCCAGGCTAGACTGTATCATTGGGGTGCAGTCGAGTTTCGTGCAGGATGGTACTCATTTGTGGTTACTGGGTAGCCCCAGAGGGCAACGTTTTTCTTCTGGAGGGAAGACACAGTGCCACATAGTGGCTCCAGAATTCCCAAACTGGAAGGCTTGTGGGCCAGGAGTGTGATGAAAAAATTCTGAGAACACAAGCCAGACTTAGATTTCGGGGTGAGGGGACGGCAGGCACCCTCTGCAGAGATGATTCGAGATCCTGTATACCTGAAGACAGAGCTAGGATCAGACGTTGGCTTAGGTCGAAGTTTCTGTCCATGACAGCCCCTTCATGAAGGGGAGGGTGTCACGAGGACATGGAGGTTTTCCCACGATGGGAATTGTGAGATGCTCCAAACCGCAATGATTCCTTCTGTGGGACAGTCGAGACCTGTTGGATGGCTCCAGGACATCCCATAAGGACGTTATCCAGAGCAGGGTTCTAAGGATGGATGCCTGGGCAGCCTGCCTCCCATTCCAGGTGTCTCATAGCGCCAAGGCAAGTTCGATCTGCTGGATCTAGGGGAGCAACCGAGGCGGGTGTGTTGAAATGGGTGAGTTGAGGATGGGTCATAATGTGCATTTGTGTCCATGTAGACCTTGGAATGGGGTGCTTGAACCGGGGCCTTGAGGGATGTTCATAACCGGAGGTTTTGATGGAGCTCTAAAGAGTATGTTTCCTATGTAGAGAAGAGAATTGTTTTGATGAGTGCCTAAGGAATCTCCCATATGCTGGTATTGGAAAACAGGCCTCTGAGGAGAGATGACTGGAATCAAAAGCAATGGATCTGATTAGGGCCTAAGTGCCTGTCCAGTTCAATCTTATTCTATGGGGATATCTGTATCTGGGTCTGAGTGGAGGTAGTTTCCTAACTTGTGAGAGATCATCCCTGTGTGTCCTGGGCAGCCAACATTATTCGGATGGCCTGGGGGAGTTTGGCGGATTCTCCTAATCTATTGGGTTGTGGACAATGGAAATAGCAGAATTCCCCTGGAGAGGGAAGCCACAGTCCTGAGGTGTGGCTCCAGGGGCCCCAGCTTGGATGGTGTGTTGGCCAGGCCTGTGGGGACAGAAGTCTGAAAACACAAACTCAGCTTAGTTTTGGGGATGTATGTATGAAGGCTCGATCTACAGACCGTGAGAATTTTCCGGGCTATGAACAAAGGGCGAGTATGTGGCGCTTGCTCAGGCTTTTGTCTCTGGATTTTGTGTCAACGGTGGCCGTGGAATGTCGGAGTGTCCTCAAGGGCCATGGACAATTCTTTCTCTGGTGATTTGGCCTGATCCCAAGTGGTTGGGATCATTCTGTGGATGGGAAGAGTCCTTTATGTATTTTTTTTACCTCAGTTCTCCCACCAAAGAGGGATTCCAGAGTAGAGCCCTGAGTAGGTGTGACTAGACATCTCGAACTCTGGTTGAGATTGGGGGACTAGGGGCTTGGCAAGCCCCATATGTGGGCTGTTGTTCCTGTGACTAAGAGGCTTTACATGAGGATAGGGCTCACGCTGAGGGTCACAATGTGTGTTTGTGCACATTGTGGCCCTCAGGGATAGGTGGGGCCTCATAGTCCATGCTGCTTTCTCCTACAATGAACATTGGACAACATGCCAACCACTAGGTTTCTTGCCAAGGCGAAGGAGAAGTTCTGATTCTTGCATCACGTTCACTGCTGAGCAGTGAGTGGAGATAAGGTCTAGGTTCTGAAGGTGAAAACTGAGGTTGGGTAGAGATGATGGCCTAAAGCCATTGTGGGTGTGATATGCTCTGTGTACGGCCAGCTGTCTGGGTGTTGGACTGGAGGTCTGCCCTCAGGCTGTGTCAGACAGGGCTTTAGTGCACAGGCTAGACTGTATAATTGGGGTGTGGTCGAGTGGCATGCAGGTTGTTACTCATTTGGCGTTTCCGGTTAGCCCTATAGGGCAACATTTTTCTTCTGGAGGGCAGGCAGAGTGCTGCATTGTGTCTCCAGAATTGCCAAACTGGAGGGGTGTGGCCAGGATTGTGAGGAAGGAAGTCTGAAAACACAAGCTAGCATCAGTTTTGGGGCCAAGAGCATGGCAGGCCCACTCTGAAGAGGCTGAATCGAGATCTCCTGCAGGTGAGGTCAGGGCGAGTATCAGATGTTGCCTCAAGCTGGAGTTTGTGTCCATGACGGCCCCTTCCTGAAGGGGGTGGGGGCGTCATGAGGCCAGGGAGGTTTCCCTACGCTGGGAGTTGTGAGCTGCTCCCAACTTCAAAGTTTCCTTCTTCAGGACAGTCGAGTACTATTGTATGGTTCCAGGATGCCCCATACAGAAAGACTCGAGAGCAGGGGCCTAAGCATGGATGCCGAGAAACGCCAACTCACCTTCCCATTGCCTGGTGGAGACAAGGCACGCTCAATCTGCGGGCTCTTGGGTGAGCTACCCAGAAGGCTGAGTTTAAATGGACTCTCCTGAGGATGAGTCATAATGTGGGTTGGTGGCCATGGAGACCTTGGAATGTGGCAGTAGCTAAGGGACTCTGCAGGATTCTCCAACCCGAAGGGCTTGACACAACTCCAACAAGGAAGCTTCCCATGTGGAGATGAGAGGTCTTTTGTCTGGTGCCTCAGGAAAGCCCCGTATGCTGGTCTTCGAACCCAGGCCTCTGAGGAGTGATACCTGGACACCAAAGCAAGAGTTCATAATAGGGCCTAGGGGCCTGTCTGGTTCAATCTTCTGTCTCTGCGGATATCTGTCTGTGTGTCTGCATGGAGGTAGTAGTTGCTCAGCTTGTGTCATAATGCCCCTATTTGTCCAGTGCGGCTTGCGGTAGTGGGATGTCCTTGGGGACCTTGAGGTTTCTACTATTTTGTAGAGTTGTGGCCAATGGAATGGGCAGTTTCTTAGGAGAGAGCAGGCACAGTTCTGTGGTGTGGCTCCAGAGACCCCAGCCTGGAGGCTGTGTGGGCCATGGCTGTGCAGACAGACATCCAAAAACCCTAACTCAGCTCAGGTTTGGGGCCGAGGTTACGGCAGGCCTGATCTACAGTCCATGAGGGGAGCTCCTCTGGATATGAAAGAAGGGTGAGAGGGAGGCAGTCGCTCAGGCTTTTGTCTCTGGATGTTTTGTCCACAATGGCCGTTTAATGTAGGAGTTGCCTCATGGGTCGTAGAAGTCTCCCTCTCTGGTAGTTTGTCCAGCCCCCAAGTGTTTGGGGTCATTCTGTGGGAAGGGAAGTGTCCTGTTTTTTGCCTCATATGTCCCCCCAGTAGAGGGATTCTAGAGCATAGCAGTGGGTACTGACAACTGGAATACTCGCCCTCGGGTTAAGCCTGGGGGCCTATGGATATGACAAGCCCCATATGCAGGATCTTGGTCCAGCCACTGAGAGGCGTTACTTTAATACGGGACTCACGCTGCAGGTCACAATGCATGTCTGTGCCCTAGGCGGCCCTCAAGCACTGGCGTGGCCTTTCGGACAATGCAGGTTTTCCCACATTGAACGTTGGACAACATGCCAACCACAAGGTTTCTGGCCATGGGGAAGGAGGAATTCTAATTTCTGCATCACGTTCACCCTGGGCAGTGATTGGAGATAAGGTCTAGGTTCTGAAGCCTGAAAACCGAGGTTGGGAAGAGATGACGACCTACAGCCATAGCGGGTCCTATGTGTCCAGGTTGGGGCCAGCTGTCTGGGTGTCGTTTGGGATGTCTTGTCTCAGGCTGTGCCAGACAGGGCATTAGAATACAGGGTGGGCTGTATAATTGCTTTACAATCGAGTGGCATGCATTAGAAAATCATTTGGGGTTTCTTATTAGAAGCATAGGGCAAAGTTTTTCTTCTGGAGGGCAGGCAGAGTGCTGCATTGTGGCTTCGGAATTCCCAAACTGGAGGGCTTGTGGGCCAGGAGAGTGAGGACGGAAGTCTGAGAACACAAGCTAGGCTTAGGTTTCGGGGCAAGGACATGGCAGCCACACTCTGCAGAGCTGAATTGAGATCTCATGTGTCTGAAGTCAGGTCGAGGATCAGACTTTGGCTCAGGTTTGAGTTTCTGTCCATGTTGGCCCCTTCATGAAGGGGGGACATTATGAGCCCATGGGGGTTTTCCCACTATTGGAGTTGTGAGATGCTCCAAACCGCAAGGATTCCTTCTGTGGGACAATTAAGATTTGTTGGATGGCTCCAGGACGTCTTATAAGGTATTTTTCCAGAACAGGGTTCTAAGTATGGATGCCTGGGCAGTCAGCCTCACAATCCAATTGTCTCCTAGCAACAAGAAACGTTTGATCTGCTGGCTTGGGGTAGCAACAGAGGGGGCTGAGTTGAAATGGACTTTCCTGAGGATGGTCTTAATGTTGGTTTGAGTCCATGGAGACCTTGGTATGGGGCAGTGGCACCAGGGCCCTGAAGGATTCTCCTAACCAGAGGTTATGACAAAGCTCCAATGAGCAAGTTTTCCATGGGGAGACGAGATTTGTTCTTATTGGTGCCTCAGGAAACCACCATATGCTGGTATTGGAAACGAGGCCTCTGAGGAGAGATGCCTAAAAACCAAAGCAATGGATCTGATTAGGGCCTAGGGGCCTGTCCGGTTCAATATTCTTCTCTGGGGACATCTGTTGTCTGAGTGGAGGTAGTTGCTCAGCTGGTTTGAGATCACCCCTGTTTGTCCTGGGCGGCCTACACTAATGGGATGGCCTCGGTGACTTTGGAGGTTTTTCCTCATTTGCAAGGTTGTGGCCAATGGAATGGGAAGAATTCCCTTGAAAGGGAAGCACAGTCCTGAGGTGTGGCTCCAGGGACCCAAGTGTGGAGCGTGTGTGGTCCAGGGCTATTTGGACAAAAGTCTGAAAACACAAACTCCACTTAGGTTGGGGGATGTAGGTATGGCCGGCCCGATCTATAGACCGTGAGGAGAACTCTTCGGGATATGAACAAAGGGCGAATGTGAGGTGCTGGCTCATGCTTTTTTTTTTTTTTTTTTTTTTTTTCTGGAAATGTGTCACCGATTGCCATGGAATGTCGGGGTGTCCTCATGGGCCATCGATGAGGCTCCCTTTCTGGGGATTTGACCCGATCCCAAGAGTTTGGGGTCATTCTGTGGGAAGGGAGGAGGCCTTTCTTGTTTTTTTGTTTATTTTTTTATTATTATTATTTTTTTTACCTAAGGTGGACCACCAAAAGAGGGATTCCAGAGCAGAGTCCTGGGGAGGGGCGACTGGACAACCAGACCTCTGGTTAACATTGGGACCTAAGAACATGGCAAGCCCCATATGTGGGCTCTTGGTCCAGACACTGAGAGGCCTTCCCTGAGGAATGGTCTCACACTGAGTTTCACAATGTGTTTTTGTGCCCAAGGAGCCCCTCAAGTCAGGGCGTGGCCTAATGTACCATGCTGGTTTCTCCTACAGGGAACGTTGCACAATATGGCAACCACAAGTTTTCTGGCCATGGGGAAGATGGAGTTCTAATTTCTGCAACACTTTCACTCCTGGACTGTGATTGGATTTAAGGTCTAGGTTCTGAAGCCTGAAAACTGAGGTTGGGAAGAGATGAAGACCTAAGGCCATGGTGTGGCTGATGTGCTCAGTGTTCGGCCAGCTGTTGAGTGTGGGTTGGGAGGTGCAGGCTCAGGCTGTGGCAGACAGGGAATTAGTGCCCAGGCTAGACTGTATCATTGGGGTGCAGTCGAGTTTCGTGCAGGATGGTACTCATTTGTGGTTACTGGGTAGCCCCAGAGGGCAACGTTTTTCTTCTGGAGGGAAGACACAGTGCCACATAGTGGCTCCAGAATTCCCAAACTGGAAGGCTTGTGGGCCAGGAGTGTGATGAAAAAATTCTGAGAACACAAGCCAGACTTAGATTTCGGGGTGAGGGGACGGCAGGCACCCTCTGCAGAGATGATTCGAGATCCTGTATACCTGAAGACAGAGCTAGGATCAGACGTTGGCTTAGGTCGAAGTTTCTGTCCATGACAGCCCCTTCATGAAGGGGAGGGTGTCACGAGGACATGGAGGTTTTCCCACGATGGGAATTGTGAGATGCTCCAAACCGCAATGATTCCTTCTGTGGGACAGTCGAGACCTGTTGGATGGCTCCAGGACATCCCATAAGGACGTTATCCAGAGCAGGGTTCTAAGGATGGATGCCTGGGCAGCCTGCCTCCCATTCCAGGTGTCTCATAGCGCCAAGGCAAGTTCGATCTGCTGGATCTAGGGGAGCAACCGAGGCGGGTGTGTTGAAATGGGTGAGTTGAGGATGGGTCATAATGTGCATTTGTGTCCATGTAGACCTTGGAATGGGGTGCTTGAACCGGGGCCTTGAGGGATGTTCATAACCGGAGGTTTTGATGGAGCTCTAAAGAGTATGTTTCCTATGTAGAGAAGAGAATTGTTTTGATGAGTGCCTAAGGAATCTCCCATATGCTGGTATTGGAAAACAGGCCTCTGAGGAGAGATGACTGGAATCAAAAGCAATGGATCTGATTAGGGCCTAAGTGCCTGTCCAGTTCAATCTTATTCTATGGGGATATCTGTCTCTGGGTCTGAGTGGAGGTAGTTTCCTAACTTGTGAGAGATCATCCCTGTGTGTCCTGGGCAGCCAACATTATTCGGATGGCCTGGGGGAGTTTGGCGGATTCTCCTAATCTATTGGGTTGTGGCCAATGGAAATAGCAGAATTCCCCTGGAGAGGGAAGCCACAGTCCTGAGGTGTGGCTCCAGGGGCCCCAGCTTGGCTGGTGTGTTGGCCAGGCCTGTGGGGACAGAAGTCTGAAAACACAAACTCAGCTTAGTTTTGGGGATGTATGTATGAAGGCTCGATCTACAGACCGTGAGAATTTTCCGGGCTATGAACAAAGGGCGAGTACGTGGCGCTTGCTCAGGCTTTTGTCTCTGGATTTTGTGTCAACGGTGGCCGTGGAATGTCGGAGTGTCCTCAAGGGCCATGGACAATTCTTTCTCTGGTGATTTGGCCTGATCCCAAGTGGTTGGGATCATTCTGTGGATGGGAAGAGTCCTTTATGTATTTTTTTTACCTCAGTTCTCCCACCAAAGAGGGATTCCAGAGTAGAGCCCTGAGTAGGTGTGACTAGACATCTCGAACTCTGGTTGAGATTGGGGGACTAGGGGCTTGGCAAGCCCCATATGTGGGCTGTTGTTCCTGTGACTAAGAGGCTTTACATGAGGATAGGGCTCACGCTGAGGGTCACAATGTGTGTTTGTGCACATTGTGGCCCTCAGGGATAGGTGGGGCCTCATAGTCCATGCTGCTTTCTCCTACAATGAACATTGGACAACATGCCAACCACTAGGTTTCTTGCCAAGGCGAAGGAGAAGTTCTGATTCTTGCATCACGTTCACTCCTGAGCAGTGAGTGGAGATAAGGTCTAGGTTCTGAAGGTGAAAACTGAGGTTGGGTAGAGATGATGGCCTAAAGCCATTGTGGGTGTGATATGCTCTGTGTACGGCCAGCTGTCTGGGTGTTGGACTGGAGGTCTGCCCTCAGGCTGTGTCAGACAGGGCTTTAGTGCACAGGCTAGACTGTATAATTGGGGTGTGGTCGAGTGGCATGCTGGTTGTTACTCATTTGGCGTTTCCGGTTAGCCCTATAGGGCAACATTTTTCTTCTGGAGGGCAGGCAGAGTGCTGCATTGTGTCTCCAGAATTGCCAAACTGGAGGGGTGTGGCCAGGATTGTGAGGAAGGAAGTCTGAAAACACAAGCTAGCATGAGTTTTGGGGCCAAGAGCATGGCAGGCCCACTCTGAAGAGGCTGAATCGAGATCTCCTGCAGGTGAGGTCAGGGCGAGTATCAGATGTTGCCTCAAGCTGGAGTTTGTGTCCATAACGGCCCCTTCCTGAAGGGGGTGGGGGCGTCATGAGGCCAGGGAGGTTTCCCTACGCTGGGAGTTGTGAGCTGCTCCCAACTTCAAAGTTTCCTTCTTCAGGACAGTCGAGTACTATTGTATGGTTCCAGGATGCCCCATACAGAAAGACTCGAGAGCAGGGGCCTAAGCATGGATGCCGAGAAACGCCAACTCACCTTCCCATTGCCTGGTGGAGACAAGGCACGCTCAATCTGCGGGCTCTTGGGTGAGCTACCCAGAAGGCTGAGTTTAAATGGACTCTCCTGAGGATGAGTCATAATGTGGGTTGGTGGCCATGGAGACCTTGGAATGTGGCAGTAGCTAAGGGACTCTGCAGGATTCTCCAACCCGAAGGGCTTGACACAACTCCAACAAGGAAGCTTCCCATGTGGAGATGAGAGGTCTTTTGTCTGGTGCCTCAGGAAAGCCCCGTATGCTGGTCTTCGAACCCAGGCCTCTGAGGAGTGATACCTGGACACCAAAGCAAGAGTTCATAATAGGGCCTAGGGGCCTGTCTGGTTCAATCTTCTGTCTCTGCGGATATCTGTCTGTGTGTCTGCATGGAGGTAGTAGTTGCTCAGCTTGTGTCATAATGCCCCTATTTGTCCAGTGCGGCTTGCGGTAGTGGGATGTCCTTGGGGACCTTGAGGTTTCTACTATTTTGTAGAGTTGTGGCCAATGGAATGGGCAGTTTCTTAGGAGAGAGCAGGCACAGTTCTGTGGTGTGGCTCCAGAGACCCCAGCCTGGAGGCTGTGTGGGCCATGGCTGTGCAGACAGACATCCAAAAACCCTAACTCAGCTCAGGTTTGGGGCCGAGGTTACGGCAGGCCTGATCTACAGTCCATGAGGGGAGCTCCTCTGGATATGAAAGAAGGGTGAGAGGGAGGCAGTCGCTCAGGCTTTTGTCTCTGGATGTTTTGTCCACAATGGCCGTTTAATGTAGGAGTTGCCTCATGGGTCGTAGAAGTCTCCCTCTCTGGTAGTTTGTCCAGCCCCCAAGTGTTTGGGGTCATTCTGTGGGAAGGGAAGTGTCCTGTTTTTTGCCTCATATGTCCCCCCAGTAGAGGGATTCTAGAGCATAGCAGTGGGTACTGACAACTGGAATACTCGCCCTCGGGTTAAGCCTGGGGGCCTATGGATATGACAAGCCCCATATGCAGGATCTTGGTCCAGCCACTGAGAGGCGTTACTTTAATACGGGACTCACGCTGCAGGTCACAATGCATGTCTGTGCCCTAGGCGGCCCTCAAGCACTGGCGTGGCCTTTCGGACAATGCAGGTTTTCCCACATTGAACGTTGGACAACATGCCAACCACAAGGTTTCTGGCCATGGGGAAGGAGGAATTCTAATTTCTGCATCACGTTCACCCTGGGCAGTGATTGGAGATAAGGTCTAGGTTCTGAAGCCTGAAAACCGAGGTTGGGAAGAGTTGACGACCTACAGCCATAGTGGGTCCTATGTGTCCAGGTTGGGGCCAGCTGTCTGGGTGTCGTTTGGGATGTCTTGTCTCAGGCTGTGCCAGACAGGGCATTAGAATACAGGGTGGGCTGTATAATTGCTTTACAATCGAGTGGCATGCATTAGAAAATCATTTGGGGTTTCTTATTAGAAGCATAGGGCAAAGTTTTTCTTCTGGAGGGCAGGCAGAGTGCTGCATTGTGGCTTCGGAATTCCCAAACTGGAGGGCTTGTGGGCCAGGAGAGTGAGGACGGAAGTCTGAGAACACAAGCTAGGCTTAGGTTTCGGGGCAAGGACATGGCAGCCACACTCTGCAGAGCTGAATTGAGATCTCATGTGTCTGAAGTCAGGTCGAGGATCAGACTTTGGCTCAGGTTTGAGTTTCTGTCCATGTTGGCCCCTTCATGAAGGGGGGACATTATGAGCCCATGGGGGTTTTCCCACTATTGGAGTTGTGAGATGCTCCAAACCGCAAGGATTCCTTCTGTGGGACAATTAAGATTTGTTGGATGGCTCCAGGACGTCTTATAAGGTATTTTTCCAGAACAGGGTTCTAAGTATGGATGCCTGGGCAGTCAGCCTCACAATCCAATTGTCTCCTAGCAACAAGAAACGTTTGATCTGCTGGCTTGGGGTAGCAACAGAGGGGGCTGAGTTGAAATGGACTTTCCTGAGGATGGTCTTAATGTTGGTTTGAGTCCATGGAGACCTTGGTATGGGGCAGTGGCACCAGGGCCCTGAAGGATTCTCCTAACCAGAGGTTATGACAAAGCTCCAATGAGCAAGTTTTCCATGGGGAGACGAGATTTGTTCTTATTGGTGCCTCAGGAAACCACCATATGCTGGTATTGGAAACGAGGCCTCTGAGGAGAGATGCCTAAAAACCAAAGCAATGGATCTGATTAGGGCCTAGGGGCCTGTCCGGTTCAATATTCTTCTCTGGGGACATCTGTTGTCTGAGTGGAGGTAGTTGCTCAGCTGGTTTGAGATCACCCCTGTTTGTCCTGGGCGGCCTACACTAATGGGATGGCCTCGGTGACTTTGGAGGTTTTTCCTCATTTGCAAGGTTGTGGCCAATGGAATGGGAAGAATTCCCTTGAAAGGGAAGCACAGTCCTGAGGTGTGGCTCCAGGAACCCAAGTGTGGAGCGTGTGTGGTCCAGGGCTATTTGGACAAAAGTCTGAAAACACAAACTCCACTTAGGTTGGGGGATGTAGGTATGGCCGGCCCGATCTATAGACCGTGAGGAGAACTCTTCGGGATATGAACAAAGGGCGAATGTGAGGTGCTGGCTCATGCTTTTTTTTTTTTTTTTTTTTTCTGGAAATGTGTCACCGATTGCCATGGAATGTCGGGGTGTCCTCATGGGCCATCGATGAGGCTCCCTTTCTGGGGATTTGACCCGATCCCAAGAGTTTGGGGTCATTCTGTGGGAAGGGAGGAGGCCTTTCTTGTTTTTTTGTTTATTTTTTTATTATTATTATTTTTTTTACCTAAGGTGGACCACCAAAAGAGGGATTCCAGAGCAGAGTCCTGGGGAGGGGCGACTGGACAACCAGACCTCTGGTTAACATTGGGACCTAAGAACATGGCAAGCCCCATATGTGGGCTCTTGGTCCAGACACTGAGAGGCCTTCCCTGAGGAATGGTCTCACACTGAGTTTCACAATGTGTTTTTGTGCCCAAGGAGCCCCTCAAGTCAGGGCGTGGCCTAATGTACCATGCTGGTTTCTCCTACAGGGAACGTTGCACAATATGGCAACCACAAGTTTTCTGGCCATGGGGAAGATGGAGTTCTAATTTCTGCAACACTTTCACTCCTGGACTGTGATTGGATTTAAGGTCTAGGTTCTGAAGCCTGAAAACTGAGGTTGGGAAGAGATGAAGACCTAAGGCCATGGTGTGGCTGATGTGCTCAGTGTTCGGCCAGCTGTTGAGTGTGGGTTGGGAGGTGCAGGCTCAGGCTGTGGCAGACAGGGAATTAGTGCCCAGGCTAGACTGTATCATTGGGGTGCAGTCGAGTTTCGTGCAGGATGGTACTCATTTGTGGTTACTGGGTAGCCCCAGAGGGCAACGTTTTTCTTCTGGAGGGAAGACACAGTGCCACATAGTGGCTCCAGAATTCCCAAACTGGAAGGCTTGTGGGCCAGGAGTGTGATGAAAAAATTCTGAGAACACAAGCCAGACTTAGATTTCGGGGTGAGGGGACGGCAGGCACCCTCTGCAGAGATGATTCGAGATCCTGTATACCTGAAGACAGAGCTAGGATCAGACGTTGGCTTAGGTCGAAGTTTCTGTCCATGACAGCCCCTTCATGAAGGGGAGGGTGTCACGAGGACATGGAGGTTTTCCCACGATGGGAATTGTGAGATGCTCCAAACCGCAATGATTCCTTCTGTGGGACAGTCGAGACCTGTTGGATGGCTCCAGGACATCCCATAAGGACGTTATCCAGAGCAGGGTTCTAAGGATGGATGCCTGGGCAGCCTGCCTCCCATTCCAGGTGTCTCATAGCGCCAAGGCAAGTTCGATCTGCTGGATCTAGGGGAGCAACCGAGGCGGGTGTGTTGAAATGGGTGAGTTGAGGATGGGTCATAATGTGCATTTGTGTCCATGTAGACCTTGGAATGGGGTGCTTGATCCGGGGCCTTGAGGGATGTTCATAACCGGAGGTTTTGATGGAGCTCTAAAGAGTATGTTTCCTATGTAGAGAAGAGAATTGTTTTGATGAGTGCCTAAGGAATCTCCCATATGGTGGTATTGGAAAACAGGCCTCTGAGGAGAGATGACTGGAATCAAAAGCAATGGATCTGATTAGGGCCTAAGTGCCTGTCCAGTTCAATCTTATTCTATGGGGATATCTGTCTCTGGGTCTGAGTGGAGGTAGTTTCCTAACTTGTGAGAGATCATCCCTGTGTGTCCTGGGCAGCCAACATTATTCGGATGGCCTGGGGGAGTTTGGCGGATTCTCCTAATCTATTGGGTTGTGGCCAATGGAAATAGCAGAATTCCCCTGGAGAGGGAAGCCACAGTCCTGAGGTGTGGCTCCAGGGGCCCCAGCTTGGATGGTGTGTTGGCCAGGCCTGTGGGGACAGAAGTCTGAAAACACAAACTCAGCATAGTTTTGGGGATGTATGTATGAAGGCTTGATCTACAGACCGTGAGAATTTTCCGGGCTATGAACAAAGGGCGAGTACGTGGCGCTTGCTCAGGTTTTTGTCTCTGGATTTTGTGTCAACGGTGGCCGTGGAATGTCGGAGTGTCCTCAAGGGCCATGGACAATTCTTTCTCTGGTGATTTGGCCTGATCCCAAGTGGTTGGGATCATTCTGTGGATGGGAAGAGTCCTTTATGTATTTTTTTTACCTCAGTTCTCCCACCAAAGAGGGATTCCAGAGTAGAGCCCTGAGTAGGTGTGACTAGACATCTCGAACTCTGGTTGAGATTGGGGGACTAGGGGCTTGGCAAGCCCCATATGTGGGCTGTTCTTCCAGTGACTAAGAGGCTTTACATGAGGATATAGTTCACGCTGAGGGTCACAATGTGTGTTTGTGCACATTGTGGCCCTCAGGGATAGGTGGGGCCTCATAGTCCATGCTGCTTTCTCCTACAATGAACATTGGACAACATGCCAACCACTAGGTTTCTTGCCAAGGCGAAGGAGAAGTTCTGATTCTTGCATCACGTTCACTCCTGAGCAGTGAGTGGAGATAAGGTCTAGGTTCTGAAGGTGAAAACTGAGGTTGGGTAGAGATGATGGCCTAAAGCCATTGTGGGTGTGATATGCTCTGTGTACGGCCAGCTGTCTGGGTGTTGGACTGGAGGTCTGCCCTCAGGCTGTGTCAGACAGGGCTTTAGTGCACAGGCTAGACTGTATAATTGGGGTGTGGTCGAGTGGCATGCAGGTTGTTACTCATTTGGCGTTTCCGGTTAGCCCTATAGGGCAACATTTTTCTTCTGGAGGGCAGGCAGAGTGCTTCATTGTGTCTCCAGAATTGCCAAACTGGAGGGGTGTGGCCAGGATTGTGAGGAAGGAAGTCTGAAAACACAAGCTAGCATCAGTTTTGGGGCCAAGAGCATGGCAGGCCCACTCTGAATAGGCTGAATCGAGATCTCCTGCAGGTGAGGTCAGGGCGAGTATCAGATGTTGCCTCAAGCTGGAGTTTGTGTCCATGACAGCCCCTTCCTGAAGGGGGTGGGGGCGTCATGAGGCCAGGGAGGTTTCCCTACGCTGGGAGTTGTGAGCTGCTCCCAACTTCAAAGTTTCCTTCTTCAGGACAGTCGAGTACTATTGTATGGTTCCAGGATGCCCCATACAGAAAGACTCGAGAGCAGGGGCCTAAGCATGGATGCCGAGAAACGCCAACTCACCTTCCCATTGCCTGGTGGAGACAAGGCACGCTCAATCTGCGGGCTCTTGGGTGAGCTACCCAGAAGGCTGAGTTTAAATGGACTCTCCTGAGGATGAGTCATAATGTGGGTTGGTGGCCATGGAGACCTTGGAATTTGGCAGTAGCTAAGGGACTCTGCAGGATTCTCCAACCCGAAGGGCTTGACACAACTCCAACAAGGAAGCTTCCCATGTGGAGATGAGAGGTCTTTTGTCTGGTGCCTCAGGAAAGCCCCGTATGCTGGTCTTCGAACCCAGGCCTCTGAGGAGTGATACCTGGACACCAAAGCAAGAGTTCATAATAGGGCCTAGGGGCCTGTCTGGTTCAATCTTCTGTCTCTGCGGATATCTGTCTGTGTGTCTGCATGGAGGTAGTAGTTGCTCAGCTTGTGTCATAATGCCCCTATTTGTCCAGTGTGGCTTGCGGTAGTGGGATGTCCTTGGGGACCTTGAGGTTTCTACTATTTTGTAGAGTTGTGGCCAATGGAATGGGCAGTTTCTTAGGAGAGAGCAGGCACAGTTCTGTGGTGTGGCTCCAGAGACCCCAGCCTGGAGGCTGTGTGGGCCATGGCTGTGCAGACAGACATCCAAAAACCCTAACTCAGCTCAGGTTTGGGGCCGAGGTTACGGCAGGCCTGATCTACAGTCCATGAGGGGAGCTCCTCTGGATATGAAAGAAGGGTGAGAGGGAGGCAGTCGCTCAGGCTTTTGTCTCTGGATGTTTTGTCCACAATGGCCGTTTAATGTAGGAGTTGCCTCATGGGTCGTAGAAGTCTCCCTCTCTGGTAGTTTGTCCAGCCCCCAAGTGTTTGGGGTCATTCTGTGGGAAGGGAAGTGTCCTGTTTTTTGCCTCATATGTCCCCCCAGTAGAGGGATTCTAGAGCATAGCAGTGGGTACTGACAACTGGAATACTCGCCCTCGGGTTAAGCCTGGGGGCCTATGGATATGACAAGCCCCATATGCAGGATCTTGGTCCAGCCACTGAGAGGCGTTACTTTAATACGGGACTCACGCTGCAGGTCACAATGCATGTCTGTGCCCTAGGCGGCCCTCAAGCACTGGCGTGGCCTTTCGGACAATGCAGGTTTTCCCACATTGAACGTTGGACAACATGCCAACCACAAGGTTTCTGGCCATGGGGAAGGAGGAATTCTAATTTCTGCATCACGTTCACCCTGGGCAGTGATTGGAGATAAGGTCTAGGTTCTGAAGCCTGAAAACCGAGGTTGGGAAGAGATGACGACCTACAGCCATAGCGGGTCCTATGTGTCCAGGTTGGGGCCAGCTGTCTGGGTGTCGTTTGGGATGTCTTGTCTCAGGCTGTGCCAGACAGGGCATTAGAATACAGGGTGGGCTGTATAATTGCTTTACAATCGAGTGGCATGCATTAGAAAATCATTTGGGGTTTCTTATTAGAAGCATAGGGCAAAGTTTTTCTTCTGGAGGGCAGGCAGAGTGCTGCATTGTGGCTTCGGAATTCCCAAACTGGAGGGCTTGTGGGCCAGGAGAGTGAGGACGGAAGTCTGAGAACACAAGCTAGGCTTAGGTTTCGGGGCAAGGACATGGCAGCCACACTCTGCAGAGCTGAATTGAGATCTCATGTGTCTGAAGTCAGGTCGAGGATCAGACTTTGGCTCAGGTTTGAGTTTCTGTCCATGTTGGCCCCTTCATGAAGGGGGGACATTATGAGCCCATGGGGGTTTTCCCACTATTGGAGTTGTGAGATGCTCCAAACCGCAAGGATTCCTTCTGTGGGACAATTAAGATTTGTTGGATGGCTCCAGGACGTCTTATAAGGTATTTTTCCAGAACAGGGTTCTAAGTATGGATGCCTGGGCAGTCAGCCTCACAATCCAATTGTCTCCTAGCAACAAGAAACGTTTGATCTGCTGGCTTGGGGTAGCAACAGAGGGGGCTGAGTTGAAATGGACTTTCCTGAGGATGGTCTTAATGTTGGTTTGAGTCCATGGAGACCTTGGTATGGGGCAGTGGCACCAGGGCCCTGAAGGATTCTCCTAACCAGAGGTTATGACAAAGCTCCAATGAGCAAGTTTTCCATGGGGAGACGAGATTTGTTCTTATTGGTGCCTCAGGAAACCACCATATGCTGGTATTGGAAACGAGGCCTCTGAGGAGAGATGCCTAAAAACCAAAGCAATGGATCTGATTAGGGCCTAGGGGCCTGTCCGGTTCAATATTCTTCTCTGGGGACATCTGTTGTCTGAGTGGAGGTAGTTGCTCAGCTGGTTTGAGATCACCCCTGTTTGTCCTGGGCGGCCTACACTAATGGGATGGCCTCGGTGACTTTGGAGGTTTTTCCTCATTTGCAAGGTTGTGGCCAATGGAATGGGAAGAATTCCCTTGAAAGGGAAGCACAGTCCTGAGGTGTGGCTCCAGGGACCCAAGTGTGGAGCGTGTGTGGTCCAGGGCTATTTGGACAAAAGTCTGAAAACACAAACTCCACTTAGGTTGGGGGATGTAGGTATGGCCGGCCCGATCTATAGACCGTGAGGAGAACTCTTCGGGATATGAACAAAGGGCAAATGTGAGGTGCTGGCTCATGCTTTTTTTTTTTTTTTTTTTTTTTTCTGGAAATGTGTCACCGATTGCCATGGAATGTCGGGGTGTCCTCATGGGCCATCGATGAGGCTCCCTTTCTGGGGATTTGACCCGATCCCAAGAGTTTGGGGTCATTCTGTGGGAAGGGAGGAGGCCTTTCTTGTTTTTTTGTTTATTTTTTTATTATTATTATTTTTTTTACCTAAGGTGGACCACCAAAAGAGGGATTCCAGAGCAGAGTCCTGGGGAGGGGCGACTGGACAACCAGACCTCTGGTTAACATTGGGACCTAAGAACATGGCAAGCCCCATATGTGGGCTCTTGGTCCAGACACTGAGAGGCCTTCCCTGAGGAATGGTCTCACACTGAGTTTCACAATGTGTTTTTGTGCCCAAGGAGCCCCTCAAGTCAGGGCGTGGCCTAATGTACCATGCTGGTTTCTCCTACAGGGAACGTTGCACAATATGGCAACCACAAGTTTTCTGGCCATGGGGAAGATGGAGTTCTAATTTCTGCAACACTTTCACTCCTGGACTGTGATTGGATTTAAGGTCTAGGTTCTGAAGCCTGAAAACTGAGGTTGGGAAGAGATGAAGACCTAAGGCCATGGTGTGGCTGATGTGCTCAGTGTTCGGCCAGCTGTTGAGTGTGGGTTGGGAGGTGCAGGCTCAGGCTGTGGCAGACAGGGAATTAGTGCCCAGGCTAGACTGTATCATTGGGCTGCAGTCGAGTTTCGTGCAGGATGGTACTCATTTGTGGTTACTGGGTAGCCCCAGAGGGCAACGTTTTTCTTCTGGAGGGAAGACACAGTGCCACATAGTGGCTCCAGAATTCCCAAACTGGAAGGCTTGTGGGCCAGGAGTGTGATGAAAAAATTCTGAGAACACAAGCCAGACTTAGATTTCGGGGTGAGGGGACGGCAGGCACCCTCTGCAGAGATGATTCGAGATCCTGTATACCTGAAGACAGAGCTAGGATCAGACGTTGGCTTAGGTCGAAGTTTCTGTCCATGACAGCCCCTTCATGAAGGGGAGGGTGTCACGAGGACATGGAGGTTTTCCCACGATGGGAATTGTGAGATGCTCCAAACCGCAATGATTCCTTCTGTGGGACAGTCGAGACCTGTTGGATGGCTCCAGGACATCCCATAAGGACGTTATCCAGAGCAGGGTTCTAAGGATGGATGCCTGGGCAGCCTGCCTCCCATTCCAGGTGTCTCATAGCGCCAAGGCAAGTTCGATCTGCTGGATCTAGGGGAGCAACCGAGGCGGGTGTGTTGAAATGGGTGAGTTGAGGATGGGTCATAATGTGCATTTGTGTCCATGTAGACCTTGGAATGGGGTGCTTGAACCGGGGCCTTGAGGGATGTTCATAACCGGAGGTTTTGATGGAGCTCTAAAGAGTATGTTTCCTATGTAGAGAAGAGAATTGTTTTGATGAGTGCCTAAGGAATCTCCCATATGCTGGTATTGGAAAACAGGCCTCTGAGGAGAGATGACTGGAATCAAAAGCAATGGATCTGATTAGGGCCTAAGTGCCTGTCCAGTTCAATCTTATTCTATGGGGATATCTGTCTCTGGGTCTGAGTGGAGGTAGTTTCCTAACTTGTGAGAGATCATCCCTGTGTGTCCTGGGCAGCCAACATTATTCGGATGGCCTGGGGGAGTTTGGCGGATTCTCCTAATCTATTGGGTTGTGGCCAATGGAAATAGCAGAATTCCCCTGGAGAGGGAAGCCACAGTCCTGAGGTGTGGCTCCAGGGGCCCCAGCTTGGATGGTGTGTTGGCCAGGCCTGTGGGGACAGAAGTCTGAAAACACAAACTCAGCTTAGTTTTGGGGATGTATGTATGAAGGCTCGATCTACAGACCGTGAAATTTTCCGGGCTATGAACAAAGGGCGAGTATGTGGCGCTTGCTCAGGCTTTTGTCTCTGGATTTTGTGTCAACGGTGGCCGTGGAATGTCGGAGTGTCCTCAAGGGCCATGGACAATTCTTTCTCTGGTGATTTGGCCTGATCCCAAGTGGTTGGGATCATTCTGTGGATGGGAAGAGTCCTTTATGTATTTTTTTTACCTCAGTTCTCCCACCAAAGAGGGATTCCAGAGTAGAGCCCTGAGTAGGTGTGACTAGACATCTCGAACTCTGGTTGAGATTGGGGGACTAGGGGCTTGGCAAGCCCCATATGTGGGCTGTTGTTCCAGTGACTAAGAGGCTTTACATGAGGATAGGGCTCACGCTGAGGGTCACAATGTGTGTTTGTGCACATTGTGGCCCTCAGGGATAGGTGGGGCCTCATAGTCCATGCTGCTTTCTCCTACAATGAACATTGGACAACATGCCAACCACTAGGTTTCTTGCCAAGGCGAAGGAGAAATTCTGATTCTTGCATCACGTTCACTCCTGAGCAGTGAGTGGAGATAAGGTCTAGGTTCTGAAGGTGAAAACTGAGGTTGGGTAGAGATGATGGCCTAAAGCCATTGTGGGTGTGATATGCTCTGTGTACGGCCAGCTGTCTGGGTGTTGGACTGGAGGTCTGCCCTCAGGCTGTGTCAGACAGGGCTTTAGTGCACAGGCTAGACTGTATAATTGGGGTGTGGTCGAGTGGCATGCAGGTTGTTACTCATTTGGCGTTTCCGGTTAGCCCTATAGGGCAACATTTTTCTTCTGGAGGGCAGGCAGAGTGCTGCATTGTGTCTCCAGAATTGCCAAACTGGAGGGGTGTGGCCAGGATTGTGAGGAAGGAAGTCTGAAAACACAAGCTAGCATCAGTTTTGGGGCCAAGAGCATGGCAGGCCCACTCTGAAGAGGCTGAATCGAGATCTCCTGCAGGTGAGGTCAGGGCGAGTATCAGATGTTGCCTCAAGCTGGAGTTTGTGTCCATGACAGCCCCTTCCTGAAGGGGGTGGGGGCGTCATGAGGCCAGGGAGGTTTCCCTACGCTGGGAGTTGTGAGCTGCTCCCAACTTCAAAGTTTCCTTCTTCAGGACAGTCGAGTACTATTGTATGGTTCCAGGATGCCCCATACAGAAAGACTCGAGAGCAGGGGCCTAAGCATGGATGCCGAGAAACGCCAACTCACCTTCCCATTGCCTGGTGGAGACAAGGCACGCTCAATCTGCGGGCTCTTGGGTGAGCTACCCAGAAGGCTGAGTTTAAATGGACTCTCCTGAGGATGAGTCATAATGTGGGTTGGTGGCCATGGAGACCTTGGAATGTGGCAGTAGCTAAGGGACTCTGCAGGATTCTCCAACCCGAAGGGCTTGACACAACTCCAACAAGGAAGCTTCCCATGTGGAGATGAGAGGTCTTTTGTCTGGTGCCTCAGGAAAGCCCCGTATGCTGGTCTTCGAACCCAGGCCTCTGAGGAGTGATACCTGGACACCAAAGCAAGAGTTCATAATAGGGCCTAGGGGCCTGTCTGGTTCAATCTTCTGTCTCTGCGGATATCTGTCTGTGTGTCTGCATGGAGGTAGTAGTTGCTCAGCTTGTGTCATAATGCCCCTATTTGTCCAGTGTGGCTTGCGGTAGTGGGATGTCCTTGGGGACCTTGAGGTTTCTACTATTTTGTAGAGTTGTGGCCAATGGAATGGGCAGTTTCTTAGGAGAGAGCAGGCACAGTTCTGTGGTGTGGCTCCAGAGACCCCAGCCTGGAGGCTGTGTGGGCCATGGCTGTGCAGACAGACATCCAAAAACCCTAACTCAGCTCAGGTTTGGGGCCGAGGTTACGGCAGGCCTGATCTACAGTCCATGAGGGGAGCTCCTCTGGATATGAAAGAAGGGTGAGAGGGAGGCAGTCGCTCAGGCTTTTGTCTCTGGATGTTTTGTCCACAATGGCCGTTTAATGTAGGAGTTGCCTCATGGGTCGTAGAAGTCTCCCTCTCTGGTAGTTTGTCCAGCCCCCAAGTGTTTGGGGTCATTCTGTGGGAAGGGAAGTGTCCTGTTTTTTGCCTCATATGTCCCCCCAGTAGAGGGATTCTAGAGCATAGCAGTGGGTACTGACAACTGGAATACTCGCCCTCGGGTTAAGCCTGGGGGCCTATGGATATGACAAGCCCCATATGCAGGATCTTGGTCCAGCCACTGAGAGGCGTTACTTTAATACGGGACTCACGCTGCAGGTCACAATGCATGTCTGTGCCCTAGGCGGCCCTCAAGCACTGGCGTGGCCTTTCGGACAATGCAGGTTTTCCCACATTGAACGTTGGACAACATGCCAACCACAAGGTTTCTGGCCATGGGGAAGGAGGAATTCTAATTTCTGCATCACGTTCACCCTGGGCAGTGATTGGAGATAAGGTCTAGGTTCTGAAGCCTGAAAACCGAGGTTGGGAAGAGATGACGACCTACAGCCATAGCGGGTCCTATGTGTCCAGGTTGGGGCCAGCTGTCTGGGTGTCGTTTGGGATGTCTTGTCTCAGGCTGTGCCAGACAGGGCATTAGAATACAGGGTGGGCTGTATAATTGCTTTACAATCGAGTGGCATGCATTAGAAAATCATTTGGGGTTTCTTATTAGAAGCATAGGGCAAAGTTTTTCTTCTGGAGGGCAGGCAGAGTGCTGCATTGTGGCTTCGGAATTCCCAAACTGGAGGGCTTGTGGGCCAGGAGAGTGAGGACGGAAGTCTGAGAACACAAGCTAGGCTTAGGTTTCGGGGCAAGGACATGGCAGCCACACTCTGCAGAGCTGAATTGAGATCTCATGTGTCTGAAGTCAGGTCGAGGATCAGACTTTGGCTCAGGTTTGAGTTTCTGTCCATGTTGGCCCCTTCATGAAGGGGGGACATTATGAGCCCATGGGGGTTTTCCCACTATTGGAGTTGTGAGATGCTCCAAACCGCAAGGATTCCTTCTGTGGGACAATTAAGATTTGTTGGATGGCTCCAGGACGTCTTATAAGGTATTTTTCCAGAACAGGGTTCTAAGTATGGATGCCTGGGCAGTCAGCCTCACAATCCAATTGTCTCCTAGCAACAAGAAACGTTTGATCTGCTGGCTTGGGGTAGCAACAGAGGGGGCTGAGTTGAAATGGACTTTCCTGAGGATGGTCTTAATGTTGGTTTGAGTCCATGGAGACCTTGGTATGGGGCAGTGGCACCAGGGCCCTGAAGGATTCTCCTAACCAGAGGTTATGACAAAGCTCCAATGAGCAAGTTTTCCATGGGGAGACGAGATTTGTTCTTATTGGTGCCTCAGGAAACCACCATATGCTGGTATTGGAAACGAGGCCTCTGAGGAGAGATGCCTAAAAACCAAAGCAATGGATCTGATTAGGGCCTAGGGGCCTGTCCGGTTCAATATTCTTCTCTGGGGACATCTGTTGTCTGAGTGGAGGTAGTTGCTCAGCTGGTTTGAGATCACCCCTGTTTGTCCTGGGCGGCCTACACTAATGGGATGGCCTCGGTGACTTTGGAGGTTTTTCCTCATTTGCAAGGTTGTGGCCAATGGAATGGGAAGAATTCCCTTGAAAGGGAAGCACAGTCCTGAGGTGTGGCTCCAGGGACCCAAGTGTGGAGCGTGTGTGGTCCAGGGCTATTTGGACAAAAGTCTGAAAACACAAACTCCACTTAGGTTGGGGGATGTAGGTATGGCCGGCCCGATCTATAGACCGTGAGGAGAACTCTTCGGGATATGAACAAAGGGCGAATGTGAGGTGCTGGCTCATGCTTTTTTTTTTTTTTTTTTTTTTTTTCTGGAAATGTGTCACCGATTGCCATGGAATGTCGGGGTGTCCTCATGGGCCATCGATGAGGCTCCCTTTCTGGGGATTTGACCCGATCCCAAGAGTTTGGGGTCATTCTGTGGGAAGGGAGGAGGCCTTTCTTGTTTTTTTGTTTATTTTTTTATTATTATTATTTTTTTTACCTAAGGTGGACCACCAAAAGAGGGATTCCAGAGCAGAGTCCTGGGGAGGGGCGACTGGACAACCAGACCTCTGGTTAACATTGGGACCTAAGAACATGGCAAGCCCCATATGTGGGCTCTTGGTCCAGACACTGAGAGGCCTTCCCTGAGGAATGGTCTCACACTGAGTTTCACAATGTGTTTTTGTGCCCAAGGAGCCCCTCAAGTCAGGGCGTGGCCTAATGTACCATGCTGGTTTCTCCTACAGGGAACGTTGCACAATATGGCAACCACAAGTTTTCTGGCCATGGGGAAGATGGAGTTCTAATTTCTGCAACACTTTCACTCCTGGACTGTGATTGGATTTAAGGTCTAGGTTCTGAAGCCTGAAAACTGAGGTTGGGAAGAGATGAAGACCTAAGGCCATGGTGTGGCTGATGTGCTCAGTGTTCGGCCAGCTGTTGAGTGTGGGTTGGGAGGTGCAGGCTCAGGCTGTGGCAGACAGGGAATTAGTGCCCAGGCTAGACTGTATCATTGGGGTGCAGTCGAGTTTCGTGCAGGATGGTACTCATTTGTGGTTACTGGGTAGCCCCAGAGGGCAACGTTTTTCTTCTGGAGGGAAGACACAGTGCCACATAGTGGCTCCAGAATTCCCAAACTGGAAGGCTTGTGGGCCAGGAGTGTGATGAAAAAATTCTGAGAACACAAGCCAGACTTAGATTTCGGGGTGAGGGGACGGCAGGCACCCTCTGCAGAGATGATTCGAGATCCTGTATACCTGAAGACAGAGCTAGGATCAGACGTTGGCTTAGGTCGAAGTTTCTGTCCATGACAGCCCCTTCATGAAGGGGAGGGTGTCACGAGGACATGGAGGTTTTCCCACGATGGGAATTGTGAGATGCTCCAAACCGCAATGATTCCTTCTGTGGGACAGTCGAGACCTGTTGGATGGCTCCAGGACATCCCATAAGGACGTTATCCAGAGCAGGGTTCTAAGGATGGATGCCTGGGCAGCCTGCCTCCCATTCCAGGTGTCTCATAGCGCCAAGGCAAGTTCGATCTGCTGGATCTAGGGGAGCAACCGGGGCGGGTGTGTTGAAATGGGTGAGTTGAGGATGGGTCATAATGTGCATTTGTGTCCATGTAGACCTTGGAATGGGGTGCTTGATCCGGGGCGTTGAGGGATGTTCATAACCGGAGGTTTTGATGGAGCTCTAAAGAGTATGTTTCCTATGTAGAGAAGAGAATTGTTTTGATGAGTGCCTAAGGAATCTCCCATATGCTGGTATTGGAAAACAGGCCTCTGAGGAGAGATGACTGGAATCAAAAGCAATGGATCTGATTAGGGCCTAAGTGCCTGTCCAGTTCAATCTTATTCTATGGGGATATCTGTCTCTGGGTCTGAGTGGAGGTAGTTTCCTAACTTGTGAGAGATCATCCCTGTGTGTCCTGGGCAGCCAACATTATTCGGATGGCCTGGGGGAGTTTGGCGGATTCTCCTAATCTATTGGGTTGTGGCCAATGGAAATAGCAGAATTCCCCTGGAGAGGGAAGCCACAGTCCTGAGGTGTGGCTCCAGGGGCCCCAGCTTGGATGGTGTGTTGGCCAGGCCTGTGGGGACAGAAGTCTGAAAACACAAACTCAGCTTAGTTTTGGGGATGTATGTATGAAGGCTCGATCTACAGACCGTGAGAATTTTCCGGGCTATGAACAAAGGGCGAGTATGTGGCGCTTGCTCAGGCTTTTGTCTCTGGATTTTGTGTCAACGGTGGCCGTGGAATGTCAGAGTGTCCTCAAGGGCCATGGACAATTCTTTCTCTGGTGATTTGGCCTGATCCCAAGTGGTTGGGATCATTCTGTGGATGGGAAGAGTCCTTTATGTATTTTTTTTACCTCAGTTCTCCCACCAAAGAGGGATTCCAGAGTAGAGCCCTGAGTAGGTGTGACTAGACATCTCGAACTCTGGTTGAGATTGGGGGACTAGGGGCTTGGCAAGCCCCATATGTGGGCTGTTGTTCCTGTGACTAAGAGGCTTTACATGAGGATAGGGCTCACGCTGAGGGTCACAATGTGTGTTTGTGCACATTGTGGCCCTCAGGGATAGGTGGGGCCTCATAGTCCATGCTGCTTTCTCCTACAATGAACATTGGACAACATGCCAACCACTAGGTTTCTTGCCAAGGCGAAGGAGAAGTTCTGATTCTTGCATCACGTTCACTCCTGAGCAGTGAGTGGAGATAAGGTCTAGGTTCTGAAGGTGAAAACTGAGGTTGGGTAGAGATGATGGCCTAAAGCCATTGTGGGTGTGATATGCTCTGTGTACGGCCAGCTGTCTGGGTGTTGGACTGGAGGTCTGCCCTCAGGCTGTGTCAGACAGGGCTTTAGTGCACAGGCTAGACTGTATAATTGGGGTGTGGTCGAGTGGCATGCAGGTTGTTACTCATTTGGCGTTTCCGGTTAGCCCTATAGGGCAACATTTTTCTTCTGGAGGGCAGGCAGAGTGCTGCATTGTGTCTCCAGAATTGCCAAACTGGAGGGGTGTGGCCAGGATTGTGAGGAAGGAAGTCTGAAAACACAAGCTAGCATGAGTTTTGGGGCCAAGAGCATGGCAGGCCCACTCTGAAGAGGCTGAATCGAGATCTCCTGCAGGTGAGGTCAGGGCGAGTATCAGATGTTGCCTCAAGCTGGAGTTTGTGTCCATGACGGCCCCTTCCTGAAGGGGGTGGGGGCGTCATGAGGCCAGGGAGGTTTCCCTACGCTGGGAGTTGTGAGCTGCTCCCAACTTCAAAGTTTCCTTCTTCAGGACAGTCGAGTACTATTGTATGGTTCCAGGATGCCCCATACAGAAAGACTCGAGAGCAGGGGCCTAAGCATGGATGCCGAGAAACGCCAACTCACCTTCCCATTGCCTGGTGGAGACAAGGCACGCTCAATCTGCGGGCTCTTGGGTGAGCTACCCAGAAGGCTGAGTTTAAATGGACTCTCCTGAGGATGAGTCATAATGTGGGTTGGTGGCCATGGAGACCTTGGAATGTGGCAGTAGCTAAGGGACTCTGCAGGATTCTCCAACCCGAAGGGCTTGACACAACTCCAACAAGGAAGCTTCCCATGTGGAGATGAGAGGTCTTTTGTCTGGTGCCTCAGGAAAGCCCCGTATGCTGGTCTTCGAACCCAGGCCTCTGAGGAGTGATACCTGGACACCAAAGCAAGAGTTCATAATAGGGCCTAGGGGCCTGTCTGGTTCAATCTTCTGTCTCTGCGGATATCTGTCTGTGTGTCTGCATGGAGGTAGTAGTTGCTCAGCTTGTGTCATAATGCCCCTATTTGTCCAGTGCGGCTTGCGGTAGTGGGATGTCCTTGGGGACCTTGAGGTTTCTACTATTTTGTAGAGTTGTGGCCAATGGAATGGGCAGTTTCTTAGGAGAGAGCAGGCACAGTTCTGTGGTGTGGCTCCAGAGACCCCAGCCTGGAGGCTGTGTGGGCCATGGCTGTGCAGACAGACATCCAAAAACCCTAACTCAGCTCAGGTTTGGGGCCGAGGTTACGGCAGGCCTGATCTACAGTCCATGAGGGGAGCTCCTCTGGATATGAAAGAAGGGTGAGAGGGAGGCAGTCGCTCAGGCTTTTGTCTCTGGATGTTTTGTCCACAATGGCCGTTTAATGTAGGAGTTGCCTCATGGGTCGTAGAAGTCTCCCTCTCTGGTAGTTTGTCCAGCCCCCAAGTGTTTGGGGTCATTCTGTGGGAAGGGAAGTGTCCTGTTTTTTGCCTCATATGTCCCCCCAGTAGAGGGATTCTAGAGCATAGCAGTGGGTACTGACAACTGGAATACTCGCCCTCGGGTTAAGCCTGGGGGCCTATGGATATGACAAGCCCCATATGCAGGATCTTGGTCCAGCCACTGAGAGGCGTTACTTTAATACGGGACTCACGCTGCAGGTCACAATGCATGTCTGTGCCCTAGGCGGCCCTCAAGCACTGGCGTGGCCTTTCGGACAATGCAGGTTTTCCCACATTGAACGTTGGACAACATGCCAACCACAAGGTTTCTGGCCATGGGGAAGGAGGAATTCTAATTTCTGCATCACGTTCACCCTGGGCAGTGATTGGAGATAAGGTCTAGGTTCTGAAGCCTGAAAACCGAGGTTGGGAAGAGATGACGACCTACAGCCATAGCGGGTCCTATGTGTCCAGGTTGGGGCCAGCTGTCTGGGTGTCGTTTGGGATGTCTTGTCTCAGGCTGTGCCAGACAGGGCATTAGAATACAGGGTGGGCTGTATAATTGCTTTACAATCGAGTGGCATGCATTAGAAAATCATTTGGGGTTTCTTATTAGAAGCATAGGGCAAAGTTTTTCTTCTGGAGGGCAGGCAGAGTGCTGCATTGTGGCTTCGGAATTCCCAAACTGGAGGGCTTGTGGGCCAGGAGAGTGAGGACGGAAGTCTGAGAACACAAGCTAGGCTTAGGTTTCGGGGCAAGGACATGGCAGCCACACTCTGCAGAGCTGAATTGAGATCTCATGTGTCTGAAGTCAGGTCGAGGATCAGACTTTGGCTCAGGTTTGAGTTTCTGTCCATGTTGGCCCCTTCATGAAGGGGGGACATTATGAGCCCATGGGGGTTTTCCCACTATTGGAGTTGTGAGATGCTCCAAACCGCAAGGATTCCTTCTGTGGGACAATTAAGATTTGTTGGATGGCTCCAGGACGTCTTATAAGGTATTTTTCCAGAACAGGGTTCTAAGTATGGATGCCTGGGCAGTCAGCCTCACAATCCAATTGTCTCCTAGCAACAAGAAACGTTTGATCTGCTGGCTTGGGGTAGCAACAGAGGGGGCTGAGTTGAAATGGACTTTCCTGAGGATGGTCTTAATGTTGGTTTGAGTCCATGGAGACCTTGGTATGGGGCAGTGGCACCAGGGCCCTGAAGGATTCTCCTAACCAGAGGTTATGACAAAGCTCCAATGAGCAAGTTTTCCATGGGGAGACGAGATTTGTTCTTATTGGTGCCTCAGGAAACCACCATATGCTGGTATTGGAAACGAGGCCTCTGAGGAGAGATGCCTAAAAACCAAAGCAATGGATCTGATTAGGGCCTAGGGGCCTGTCCGGTTCAATATTCTTCTCTGGGGACATCTGTTGTCTGAGTGGAGGTAGTTGCTCAGCTGGTTTGAGATCACCCCTGTTTGTCCTGGGCGGCCTACACTAATGGGATGGCCTCGGTGACTTTGGAGGTTTTTCCTCATTTGCAAGGTTGTGGCCAATGGAATGGGAAGAATTCCCTTGAAAGGGAAGCACAGTCCTGAGGTGTGGCTCCAGGGACCCAAGTGTGGAGCGTGTGTGGTCCAGGGCTATTTGGACAAAAGTCTGAAAACACAAACTCCACTTAGGTTGGGGGATGTAGGTATGGCCGGCCCGATCTATAGACCGTGAGGAGAACTCTTCGGGATATGAACAAAGGGCGAATGTGAGGTGCTGGCTCATGCTTTTTTTTTTTTTTTTTTTTTTCTGGAAATGTGTCACCGATTGCCATGGAATGTCGGGGTGTCCTCATGGGCCATCGATGAGGCTCCCTTTCTGGGGATTTGACCCGATCCCAAGAGTTTGGGGTCATTCTGTGGGAAGGGAGGAGGCCTTTCTTGTTTTTTTGTTTATTTTTTTATTATTATTATTTTTTTTACCTAAGGTGGACCACCAAAAGAGGGATTCCAGAGCAGAGTCCTGGGGAGGGGCGACTGGACAACCAGACCTCTGGTTAACATTGGGACCTAAGAACATGGCAAGCCCCATATGTGGGCTCTTGGTCCAGACACTGAGAGGCCTTCCCTGAGGAATGGTCTCACACTGAGTTTCACAATGTGTTTTTGTGCCCAAGGAGCCCCTCAAGTCAGGGCGTGGCCTAATGTACCATGCTGGTTTCTCCTACAGGGAACGTTGCACAATATGGCAACCACAAGTTTTCTGGCCATGGGGAAGATGGAGTTCTAATTTCTGCAACACTTTCACTCCTGGACTGTGATTGGATTTAAGGTCTAGGTTCTGAAGCCTGAAAACTGAGGTTGGGAAGAGATGAAGACCTAAGGCCATGGTGTGGCTGATGTGCTCAGTGTTCGGCCAGCTGTTGAGTGTGGGTTGGGAGGTGCAGGCTCAGGCTGTGGCAGACAGGGAATTAGTGCCCAGGCTAGACTGTATCATTGGGGTGCAGTCGAGTTTCGTGCAGGATGGTACTCATTTGTGGTTACTGGGTAGCCCCAGAGGGCAACGTTTTTCTTCTGGAGGGAAGACACAGTGCCACATAGTGGCTCCAGAATTCCCAAACTGGAAGGCTTGTGGGCCAGGAGTGTGATGAAAAAATTCTGAGAACACAAGCCAGACTTAGATTTCGGGGTGAGGGGACGGCAGGCACCCTCTGCAGAGATGATTCGAGATCCTGTATACCTGAAGACAGAGCTAGGATCAGACGTTGGCTTAGGTCGAAGTTTCTGTCCATGACAGCCCCTTCATGAAGGGGAGGGTGTCACGAGGACATGGAGGTTTTCCCACGATGGGAATTGTGAGATGCTCCAAACCGCAATGATTCCTTCTGTGGGACAGTCGAGACCTGTTGGATGGCTCCAGGACATCCCATAAGGACGTTATCCAGAGCAGGGTTCTAAGGATGGATGCCTGGGCAGCCTGCCTCCCATTCCAGGTGTCTCATAGCGCCAAGGCAAGTTCGATCTGCTGGATCTAGGGGAGCAACCGAGGCGGGTGTGTTGAAATGGGTGAGTTGAGGATGGGTCATAATGTGCATTTGTGTCCATGTAGACCTTGGAATGGGGTGCTTGAACCGGGGCCTTGAGGGATGTTCATAACCGGAGGTTTTGATGGAGCTCTAAAGAGTATGTTTCCTATGTAGAGAAGAGAATTGTTTTGATGAGTGCCTAAGGAATCTCCCATATGCTGGTATTGGAAAACAGGCCTCTGAGGAGAGATGACTGGAATCAAAAGCAATGGATCTGATTAGGGCCTAAGTGCCTCTCCAGTTCAATCTTATTCTATGGGGATATCTGTCTCTGGGTCTGAGTGGAGGTAGTTTCCTAACTTGTGAGAGATCATCCCTGTGTGTCCTGGGCAGCCAACATTATTCGGATGGCCTGGGGGGATTTTGGCGGATTCTCCTAATCTATTGGGTTGTGGCCAATGGAAATAGCAGAATTCCCCTGGAGAGGGAAGCCACAGTCCTGAGGTGTGGCTCCAGGGGCCCCAGCTTGGATGGTGTGTTGGCCAGGCCTGTGGGGACAGAAGTCTGAAAACACAAACTCAGCTTAGTTTTGGGGATGTATGTATGAAGGCTCGATCTACAGACCGTGAGAATTTTCCGGGCTATGAACAAAGGGCGAGTACGTGGCGCTTGCTCAGGCTTTTGTCTCTGGATTTTGTGTCAACGGTGGCCGTGGAATGTCGGAGTGTCCTCAAGGGCCATGGACAATTCTTTCTCTGGTGATTTGGCCTGATCCCAAGTGGTTGGGATCATTCTGTGGATGGGAAGAGTCCTTTATGTATTTTTTTTACCTCAGTTCTCCCACCAAAGAGGGATTCCAGAGTAGAGCCCTGAGTAGGTGTGACTAGACATCTCGAACTCTGGTTGAGATTGGGGGACTAGGGGCTTGGCAAGCCCCATATGTGGGCTGTTGTTCCTGTGACTAAGAGGCTTTACATGAGGATAGGGCTCACGCTGAGGGTCACAATGTGTGTTTGTGCACATTGTGGCCCTCAGGGATAGGTGGGGCCTCATAGTCCATGCTGCTTTCTCCTACAATGAACATTGGACAACATGCCAACCACTAGGTTTCTTGCCAAGGCGAAGGAGAAGTTCTGATTCTTGCATCACGTTCACTCCTGAGCAGTGAGTGGAGATAAGGTCTAGGTTCTGAAGGTGAAAACTGAGGTTGGGTAGAGATGATGGCCTAAAGCCATTGTGGGTGTGATATGCTCTGTGTACGGCCAGCTGTCTGGGTGTTGGACTGGAGGTCTGCCCTCAGGCTGTGTCAGACAGGGCTTTAGTGCACAGGCTAGACTGTATAATTGGGGTGTGGTCGAGTGGCATGCTGGTTGTTACTCATTTGGCGTTTCCGGTTAGCCCTATAGGGCAACATTTTTCTTCTGGAGGGCAGGCAGAGTGCTGCATTGTGTCTCCAGAATTGCCAAACTGGAGGGGTGTGGCCAGGATTGTGAGGAAGGAAGTCTGAAAACACAAGCTAGCATCAGTTTTGGGGCCAAGAGCATGGCAGGCCCACTCTGAAGAGGCTGAATCGAGATCTCCTGCAGGTGAGGTCAGGGCGAGTATCAGATGTTGCCTCAAGCTGGAGTTTGTGTCCATGACGGCCCCTTCCTGAAGGGGGTGGGGGCGTCATGAGGCCAGGGAGGTTTCCCTACGCTGGGAGTTGTGAGCTGCTCCCAACTTCAAAGTTTCCTTCTTCAGGACAGTCGAGTACTATTGTATGGTTCCAGGATGCCCCATACAGAAAGACTCGAGAGCAGGGGCCTAAGCATGGATGCCGAGAAACGCCAACTCACCTTCCCATTGCCTGGTGGAGACAAGGCACGCTCAATCTGCGGGCTCTTGGGTGAGCTACCCAGAAGGCTGAGTTTAAATGGACTCTCCTGAGGATGAGTCATAATGTGGGTTGGTGGCCATGGAGACCTTGGAATGTGGCAGTAGCTAAGGGACTCTGCAGGATTCTCCAACCCGAAGGGCTTGACACAACTCCAACAAGGAAGCTTCCCATGTGGAGATGAGAGGTCTTTTGTCTGGTGCCTCAGGAAAGCCCCGTATGCTGGTCTTCGAACCCAGGCCTCTGAGGAGTGATACCTGGACACCAAAGCAAGAGTTCATAATAGGGCCTAGGGGCCTGTCTGGTTCAATCTTCTGTCTCTGCGGATATCTGTCTGTGTGTCTGCATGGAGGTAGTAGTTGCTCAGCTTGTGTCATAATGCCCCTATTTGTCCAGTGCGGCTTGCGGTAGTGGGATGTCCTTGGGGACCTTGAGGTTTCTACTATTTTGTAGAGTTGTGGCCAATGGAATGGGCAGTTTCTTAGGAGAGAGCAGGCACAGTTCTGTGGTGTGGCTCCAGAGACCCCAGCCTGGAGGCTGTGTGGGCCATGGCTGTGCAGACAGACATCCAAAAACCCTAACTCAGCTCAGGTTTGGGGCCGAGGTTACGGCAGGCCTGATCTACAGTCCATGAGGGGAGCTCCTCTGGATATGAAAGAAGGGTGAGAGGGAGGCAGTCGCTCAGGCTTTTGTCTCTGGATGTTTTGTCCACAATGGCCGTTTAATGTAGGAGTTGCCTCATGGGTCGTAGAAGTCTCCCTCTCTGGTAGTTTGTCCAGCCCCCAAGTGTTTGGGGTCATTCTGTGGGAAGGGAATTGTCCTGTTTTTTGCCTCATATGTCCCCCCAGTAGAGGGATTCTAGAGCATAGCAGTGGGTACTGACAACTGGAATACTCGCCCTCGGGTTAAGCCTGGGGGCCTATGGATATGACAAGCCCCATATGCAGGATCTTGGTCCAGCCACTGAGAGGCGTTACTTTAATACGGGACTCACGCTGCAGGTCACAATGCATGTCTGTGCCCTAGGCGGCCCTCAAGCACTGGCGTGGCCTTTCGGACAATGCAGGTTTTCCCACATTGAACGTTGGACAACATGCCAACCACAAGGTTTCTGGCCATGGGGAAGGAGGAATTCTAATTTCTGCATCACGTTCACCCTGGGCAGTGATTGGAGATAAGGTCTAGGTTCTGAAGCCTGAAAACCGAGGTTGGGAAGAGTTGACGACCTACAGCCATAGTGGGTCCTATGTGTCCAGGTTGGGGCCAGCTGTCTGGGTGTCGTTTGGGATGTCTTGTCTCAGGCTGTGCCAGACAGGGCATTAGAATACAGGGTGGGCTGTATAATTGCTTTACAATCGAGTGGCATGCATTAGAAAATCATTTGGGGTTTCTTATTAGAAGCATAGGGCAAAGTTTTTCTTCTGGAGGGCAGGCAGAGTGCTGCATTGTGGCTTCGGAATTCCCAAACTGGAGGGCTTGTGGGCCAGGAGAGTGAGGACGGAAGTCTGAGAACACAAGCTAGGCTTAGGTTTCGGGGCAAGGACATGGCAGCCACACTCTGCAGAGCTGAATTGAGATCTCATGTGTCTGAAGTCAGGTCGAGGATCAGACTTTGGCTCAGGTTTGAGTTTCTGTCCATGTTGGCCCCTTCATGAAGGGGGGACATTATGAGCCCATGGGGGTTTTCCCACTATTGGAGTTGTGAGATGCTCCAAACCGCAAGGATTCCTTCTGTGGGACAATTAAGATTTGTTGGATGGCTCCAGGACGTCTTATAAGGTATTTTTCCAGAACAGGGTTCTAAGTATGGATGCCTGGGCAGTCAGCCTCACAATCCAATTGTCTCCTAGCAACAAGAAACGTTTGATCTGCTGGCTTGGGGTAGCAACAGAGGGGGCTGAGTTGAAATGGACTTTCCTGAGGATGGTCTTAATGTTGGTTTGAGTCCATGGAGACCTTGGTATGGGGCAGTGGCACCAGGGCCCTGAAGGATTCTCCTAACCAGAGGTTATGACAAAGCTCCAATGAGCAAGTTTTCCATGGGGAGACGAGATTTGTTCTTATTGGTGCCTCAGGAAACCACCATATGCTGGTATTGGAAACGAGGCCTCTGAGGAGAGATGCCTAAAAACCAAAGCAATGGATCTGATTAGGGCCTAGGGGCCTGTCCGGTTCAATATTCTTCTCTGGGGACATCTGTTGTCTGAGTGGAGGTAGTTGCTCAGCTGGTTTGAGATCACCCCTGTTTGTCCTGGGCGGCCTACACTAATGGGATGGCCTCGGTGACTTTGGAGGTTTTTCCTCATTTGCAAGGTTGTGGCCAATGGAATGGGAAGAATTCCCTTGAAAGGGAAGCACAGTCCTGAGGTGTGGCTCCAGGAACCCAAGTGTGGAGCGTGTGTGGTCCAGGGCTATTTGGACAAAAGTCTGAAAACACAAACTCCACTTAGGTTGGGGGATGTAGGTATGGCCGGCCCGATCTATAGACCGTGAGGAGAACTCTTCGGGATATGAACAAAGGGCGAATGTGAGGTGCTGGCTCATGCTTTTTTTTTTTTTTTTTTTTTTTTCTGGAAATGTGTCACCGATTGCCATGGAATGTCGGGGTGTCCTCATGGGCCATCGATGAGGCTCCCTTTCTGGGGATTTGACCCGATCCCAAGAGTTTGGGGTCATTCTGTGGGAAGGGAGGAGGCCTTTCTTGTTTTTTTGTTTATTTTTTTATTATTATTATTTTTTTTACCTAAGGTGGACCACCAAAAGAGGGATTCCAGAGCAGAGTCCTGGGGAGGGGCGACTGGACAACCAGACCTCTGGTTAACATTGGGACCTAAGAACATGGCAAGCCCCATATGTGGGCTCTTGGTCCAGACACTGAGAGGCCTTCCCTGAGGAATGGTCTCACACTGAGTTTCACAATGTGTTTTTGTGCCCAAGGAGCCCCTCAAGTCAGGGCGTGGCCTAATGTACCATGCTGGTTTCTCCTACAGGGAACGTTGCACAATATGGCAACCACAAGTTTTCTGGCCATGGGGAAGATGGAGTTCTAATTTCTGCAACACTTTCACTCCTGGACTGTGATTGGATTTAAGGTCTAGGTTCTGAAGCCTGAAAACTGAGGTTGGGAAGAGATGAAGACCTAAGGCCATGGTGTGGCTGATGTGCTCAGTGTTCGGCCAGCTGTTGAGTGTGGGTTGGGAGGTGCAGGCTCAGGCTGTGGCAGACAGGGAATTAGTGCCCAGGCTAGACTGTATCATTGGGGTGCAGTCGAGTTTCGTGCAGGATGGTACTCATTTGTGGTTACTGGGTAGCCCCAGAGGGCAACGTTTTTCTTCTGGAGGGAAGACACAGTGCCACATAGTGGCTCCAGAATTCCCAAACTGGAAGGCTTGTGGGCCAGGAGTGTGATGAAAAAATTCTGAGAACACAAGCCAGACTTAGATTTCGGGGTGAGGGGACGGCAGGCACCCTCTGCAGAGATGATTCGAGATCCTGTATACCTGAAGACAGAGCTAGGATCAGACGTTGGCTTAGGTCGAAGTTTCTGTCCATGACAGCCCCTTCATGAAGGGGAGGGTGTCACGAGGACATGGAGGTTTTCCCACGATGGGAATTGTGAGATGCTCCAAACCGCAATGATTCCTTCTGTGGGACAGTCGAGACCTGTTGGATGGCTCCAGGACATCCCATAAGGACGTTATCCAGAGCAGGGTTCTAAGGATGGATGCCTGGGCAGCCTGCCTCCCATTCCAGGTGTCTCATAGCGCCAAGGCAAGTTCGATCTGCTGGATCTAGGGGAGCAACCGAGGCGGGTGTGTTGAAATGGGTGAGTTGAGGATGGGTCATAATGTGCATTTGTGTCCATGTAGACCTTGGAATGGGGTGCTTGATCCGGGGCCTTGAGGGATGTTCATAACCGGAGGTTTTGATGGAGCTCTAAAGAGTATGTTTCCTATGTAGAGAAGAGAATTGTTTTGATGAGTGCCTAAGGAATCTCCCATATGGTGGTATTGGAAAACAGGCCTCTGAGGAGAGATGACTGGAATCAAAAGCAATGGATCTGATTAGGGCCTAAGTGCCTCTCCAGTTCAATCTTATTCTATGGGGATATCTGTCTCTGGGTCTGAGTGGAGGTAGTTTCCTAACTTGTGAGAGATCATCCCTGTGTGTCCTGGGCAGCCAACATTATTCGGATGGCCTGGGGGAGTTTGGCGGATTCTCCTAATCTATTGGGTTGTGGCCAATGGAAATAGCAGAATTCCCCTGGAGAGGGAAGCCACAGTCCTGAGGTGTGGCTCCAGGGGCCCCAGCTTGGATGGTGTGTTGGCCAGGCCTGTGGGGACAGAAGTCTGAAAACACAAACTCAGCATAGTTTTGGGGATGTATGTATGAAGGCTCGATCTACAGACCGTGAGAATTTTCCGGGCTATGAACAAAGGGCGAGTACGTGGCGCTTGCTCAGGGTTTTGTCTCTGGATTTTGTGTCAACGGTGGCCGTGGAATGTCGGAGTGTCCTCAAGGGCCATGGACAATTCTTTCTCTGGTGATTTGGCCTGATCCCAAGTGGTTGGGATCATTCTGTGGATGGGAAGAGTCCTTTATGTATTTTTTTTTACCTCAGTTCTCCCACCAAAGAGGGATTCCAGAGTAGAGCCCTGAGTAGGTGTGACTAGACATCTCGAACTCTGGTTGAGATTGGGGGACTAGGGGCTTGGCAAGCCCCATATGTGGGCTGTTGTTCCAGTGACTAAGAGGCTTTACATGAGGATATAGTTCACGCTGAGGGTCACAATGTGTGTTTGTGCACATTGTGGCCCTCAGGGATAGGTGGGGCCTCATAGTCCATGCTGCTTTCTCCTACAATGAACATTGGACAACATGCCAACCACTAGGTTTCTTGCCAAGGCGAAGGAGAAGTTCTGATTCTTGCATCACGTTCACTCCTGAGCAGTGAGTGGAGATAAGGTCTAGGTTCTGAAGGTGAAAACTGAGGTTGGGTAGAGATGATGGCCTAAAGCCATTGTGGGTGTGATATGCTCTGTGTACGGCCAGCTGTCTGGGTGTTGGACTGGAGGTCTGCCCTCAGGCTGTGTCAGACAGGGCTTTAGTGCACAGGCTAGACTGTATAATTGGGGTGTGGTCGAGTGGCATGCAGGTTGTTACTCATTTGGCGTTTCCGGTTAGCCCTATAGGGCAACATTTTTCTTCTGGAGGGCAGGCAGAGTGCTGCATTGTGTCTCCAGAATTGCCAAACTGGAGGGGTGTGGCCAGGATTGTGAGGAAGGAAGTCTGAAAACACAAGCTAGCATCAGTTTTGGGGCCAAGAGCATGGCAGGCCCACTCTGAAGAGGCTGAATCGAGATCTCCTGCAGGTGAGGTCAGGGCGAGTATCAGATGTTGCCTCAAGCTGGAGTTTGTGTCCATGACAGCCCCTTCCTGAAGGGGGTGGGGGCGTCATGAGGCCAGGGAGGTTTCCCTACGCTGGGAGTTGTGAGCTGCTCCCAACTTCAAAGTTTCCTTCTTCAGGACAGTCGAGTACTATTGTATGGTTCCAGGATGCCCCATACAGAAAGACTCGAGAGCAGGGGCCTAAGCATGGATGCCGAGAAACGCCAACTCACCTTCCCATTGCCTGGTGGAGACAAGGCACGCTCAATCTGCGGGCTCTTGGGTGAGCTACCCAGAAGGCTGAGTTTAAATGGACTCTCCTGAGGATGAGTCATAATGTGGGTTGGTGGCCATGGAGACCTTGGAATGTGGCAGTAGCTAAGGGACTCTGCAGGATTCTCCAACCCGAAGGGCTTGACACAACTCCAACAAGGAAGCTTCCCATGTGGAGATGAGAGGTCTTTTGTCTGGTGCCTCAGGAAAGCCCCGTATGCTGGTCTTCGAACCCAGGCCTCTGAGGAGTGATACCTGGACACCAAAGCAAGAGTTCATAATAGGGCCTAGGGGCCTGTCTGGTTCAATCTTCTGTCTCTGCGGATATCTGTCTGTGTGTCTGCATGGAGGTAGTAGTTGCTCAGCTTGTGTCATAATGCCCCTATTTGTCCAGTGTGGCTTGCGGTAGTGGGATGTCCTTGGGGACCTTGAGGTTTCTACTATTTTGTAGAGTTGTGGCCAATGGAATGGGCAGTTTCTTAGGAGAGAGCAGGCACAGTTCTGTGGTGTGGCTCCAGAGACCCCAGCCTGGAGGCTGTGTGGGCCATGGCTGTGCAGACAGACATCCAAAAACCCTAACTCAGCTCAGGTTTGGGGCCGAGGTTACGGCAGGCCTGATCTACAGTCCATGAGGGGAGCTCCTCTGGATATGAAAGAAGGGTGAGAGGGAGGCAGTCGCTCAGGCTTTTGTCTCTGGATGTTTTGTCCACAATGGCCGTTTAATGTAGGAGTTGCCTCATGGGTCGTAGAAGTCTCCCTCTCTGGTAGTTTGTCCAGCCCCCAAGTGTTTGGGGTCATTCTGTGGGAAGGGAAGTGTCCTGTTTTTTGCCTCATATGTCCCCCCAGTAGAGGGATTCTAGAGCATAGCAGTGGGTACTGACAACTGGAATACTCGCCCTCGGGTTAAGCCTGGGGGCCTATGGATATGACAAGCCCCATATGCAGGATCTTGGTCCAGCCACTGAGAGGCGTTACTTTAATACGGGACTCACGCTGCAGGTCACAATGCATGTCTGTGCCCTAGGCGGCCCTCAAGCACTGGCGTGGCCTTTCGGACAATGCAGGTTTTCCCACATTGAACGTTGGACAACATGCCAACCACAAGGTTTCTGGCCATGGGGAAGGAGGAATTCTAATTTCTGCATCACGTTCACCCTGGGCAGTGATTGGAGATAAGGTCTAGGTTCTGAAGCCTGAAAACCGAGGTTGGGAAGAGATGACGACCTACAGCCATAGCGGGTCCTATGTGTCCAGGTTGGGGCCAGCTGTCTGGGTGTCGTTTGGGATGTCTTGTCTCAGGCTGTGCCAGACAGGGCATTAGAATACAGGGTGGGCTGTATAATTGCTTTACAATCGAGTGGCATGCATTAGAAAATCATTTGGGGTTTCTTATTAGAAGCATAGGGCAAAGTTTTTCTTCTGGAGGGCAGGCAGAGTGCTGCATTGTGGCTTCGGAATTCCCAAACTGGAGGGCTTGTGGGCCAGGAGAGTGAGGACGGAAGTCTGAGAACACAAGCTAGGCTTAGGTTTCGGGGCAAGGACATGGCAGCCACACTCTGCAGAGCTGAATTGAGATCTCATGTGTCTGAAGTCAGGTCGAGGATCAGACTTTGGCTCAGGTTTGAGTTTCTGTCCATGTTGGCCCCTTCATGAAGGGGGGACATTATGAGCCCATGGGGGTTTTCCCACTATTGGAGTTGTGAGATGCTCCAAACCGCAAGGATTCCTTCTGTGGGACAATTAAGATTTGTTGGATGGCTCCAGGACGTCTTATAAGGTATTTTTCCAGAACAGGGTTCTAAGTATGGATGCCTGGGCAGTCAGCCTCACAATCCAATTGTCTCCTAGCAACAAGAAACGTTTGATCTGCTGGCTTGGGGTAGCAACAGAGGGGGCTGAGTTGAAATGGACTTTCCTGAGGATGGTCTTAATGTTGGTTTGAGTCCATGGAGACCTTGGTATGGGGCAGTGGCACCAGGGCCCTGAAGGATTCTCCTAACCAGAGGTTATGACAAAGCTCCAATGAGCAAGTTTTCCATGGGGAGACGAGATTTGTTCTTATTGGTGCCTCAGGAAACCACCATATGCTGGTATTGGAAACGAGGCCTCTGAGGAGAGATGCCTAAAAACCAAAGCAATGGATCTGATTAGGGCCTAGGGGCCTGTCCGGTTCAATATTCTTCTCTGGGGACATCTGTTGTCTGAGTGGAGGTAGTTGCTCAGCTGGTTTGAGATCACCCCTGTTTGTCCTGGGCGGCCTACACTAATGGGATGGCCTCGGTGACTTTGGAGGTTTTTCCTCATTTGCAAGGTTGTGGCCAATGGAATGGGAAGAATTCCCTTGAAAGGGAAGCACAGTCCTGAGGTGTGGCTCCAGGGACCCAAGTGTGGAGCGTGTGTGGTCCAGGGCTATTTGGACAAAAGTCTGAAAACACAAACTCCACTTAGGTTGGGGGATGTAGGTATGGCCGGCCCGATCTATAGACCGTGAGGAGAACTCTTCGGGATATGAACAAAGGGCGAATGTGAGGTGCTGGCTCATGCTTTTTTTTTTTTTTTTTTTTTTTTCTGGAAATGTGTCACCGATTGCCATGGAATGTCGGGGTGTCCTCATGGGCCATCGATGAGGCTCCCTTTCTGGGGATTTGACCCGATCCCAAGAGTTTGGGGTCATTCTGTGGGAAGGGAGGAGGCCTTTCTTGTTTTTTTGTTTATTTTTTTATTATTATTATTTTTTTTACCTAAGGTGGACCACCAAAAGAGGGATTCCAGAGCAGAGTCCTGGGGAGGGGCGACTGGACAACCAGACCTCTGGTTAACATTGGGACCTAAGAACATGGCAAGCCCCATATGTGGGCTCTTGGTCCAGACACTGAGAGGCCTTCCCTGAGGAATGGTCTCACACTGAGTTTCACAATGTGTTTTTGTGCCCAAGGAGCCCCTCAAGTCAGGGCGTGGCCTAATGTACCATGCTGGTTTCTCCTACAGGGAACGTTGCACAATATGGCAACCACAAGTTTTCTGGCCATGGGGAAGATGGAGTTCTAATTTCTGCAACACTTTCACTCCTGGACTGTGATTGGATTTAAGGTCTAGGTTCTGAAGCCTGAAAACTGAGGTTGGGAAGAGATGAAGACCTAAGGCCATGGTGTGGCTGATGTGCTCAGTGTTCGGCCAGCTGTTGAGTGTGGGTTGGGAGGTGCAGGCTCAGGCTGTGGCAGACAGGGAATTAGTGCCCAGGCTAGACTGTATCATTGGGGTGCAGTCGAGTTTCGTGCAGGATGGTACTCATTTGTGGTTACTGGGTAGCCCCAGAGGGCAACGTTTTTCTTCTGGAGGGAAGACACAGTGCCACATAGTGGCTCCAGAATTCCCAAACTGGAAGGCTTGTGGGCCAGGAGTGTGATGAAAAAATTCTGAGAACACAAGCCAGACTTAGATTTCGGGGTGAGGGGACGGCAGGCACCCTCTGCAGAGATGATTCGAGATCCTGTATACCTGAAGACAGAGCTAGGATCAGACGTTGGCTTAGGTCGAAGTTTCTGTCCATGACAGCCCCTTCATGAAGGGGAGGGTGTCACGAGGACATGGAGGTTTTCCCACGATGGGAATTGTGAGATGCTCCAAACCGCAATGATTCCTTCTGTGGGACAGTCGAGACCTGTTGGATGGCTCCAGGACATCCCATAAGGACGTTATCCAGAGCAGGGTTCTAAGGATGGATGCCTGGGCAGCCTGCCTCCCATTCCAGGTGTCTCATAGCGCCAAGGCAAGTTCGATCTGCTGGATCTAGGGGAGCAACCGAGGCGGGTGTGTTGAAATGGGTGAGTTGAGGATGGGTCATAATGTGCATTTGTGTCCATGTAGACCTTGGAATGGGGTGCTTGATCCGGGGCCTTGAGGGATGTTCATAACCGGAGGTTTTGATGGAGCTCTAAAGAGTATGTTTCCTATGTAGAGAAGAGAATTGTTTTGATGAGTGCCTAAGGAATCTCCCATATGGTGGTATTGGAAAACAGGCCTCTGAGGAGAGATGACTGGAATCAAAAGCAATGGATCTGATTAGGGCCTAAGTGCCTCTCCAGTTCAATCTTATTCTATGGGGATATCTGTCTCTGGGTCTGAGTGGAGGTAGTTTCCTAACTTGTGAGAGATCATCCCTGTGTGTCCTGGGCAGCCAACATTATTCGGATGGCCTGGGGGAGTTTGGCGGATTCTCCTAATCTATTGGGTTGTGGCCAATGGAAATAGCAGAATTCCCCTGGAGAGGGAAGCCACAGTCCTGAGGTGTGGCTCCAGGGGCCCCAGCTTGGATGGTGTGTTGGCCAGGCCTGTGGGGACAGAAGTCTGAAAACACAAACTCAGCATAGTTTTGGGGATGTATGTATGAAGGCTCGATCTACAGACCGTGAGAATTTTCCGGGCTATGAACAAAGGGCGAGTACGTGGCGCTTGCTCAGGGTTTTGTCTCTGGATTTTGTGTCAACGGTGGCCGTGGAATGTCGGAGTGTCCTCAAGGGCCATGGACAATTCTTTCTCTGGTGATTTGGCCTGATCCCAAGTGGTTGGGATCATTCTGTGGATGGGAAGAGTCCTTTATGTATTTTTTTTTACCTCAGTTCTCCCACCAAAGAGGGATTCCAGAGTAGAGCCCTGAGTAGGTGTGACTAGACATCTCGAACTCTGGTTGAGATTGGGGGACTAGGGGCTTGGCAAGCCCCATATGTGGGCTGTTGTTCCAGTGACTAAGAGGCTTTACATGAGGATATAGTTCACGCTGAGGGTCACAATGTGTGTTTGTGCACATTGTGGCCCTCAGGGATAGGTGGGGCCTCATAGTCCATGCTGCTTTCTCCTACAATGAACATTGGACAACATGCCAACCACTAGGTTTCTTGCCAAGGCGAAGGAGAAGTTCTGATTCTTGCATCACGTTCACTCCTGAGCAGTGAGTGGAGATAAGGTCTAGGTTCTGAAGGTGAAAACTGAGGTTGGGTAGAGATGATGGCCTAAAGCCATTGTGGGTGTGATATGCTCTGTGTACGGCCAGCTGTCTGGGTGTTGGACTGGAGGTCTGCCCTCAGGCTGTGTCAGACAGGGCTTTAGTGCACAGGCTAGACTGTATAATTGGGGTGTGGTCGAGTGGCATGCAGGTTGTTACTCATTTGGCGTTTCCGGTTAGCCCTATAGGGCAACATTTTTCTTCTGGAGGGCAGGCAGAGTGCTGCATTGTGTCTCCAGAATTGCCAAACTGGAGGGGTGTGGCCAGGATTGTGAGGAAGGAAGTCTGAAAACACAAGCTAGCATCAGTTTTGGGGCCAAGAGCATGGCAGGCCCACTCTGAAGAGGCTGAATCGAGATCTCCTGCAGGTGAGGTCAGGGCGAGTATCAGATGTTGCCTCAAGCTGGAGTTTGTGTCCATGACAGCCCCTTCCTGAAGGGGGTGGGGGCGTCATGAGGCCAGGGAGGTTTCCCTACGCTGGGAGTTGTGAGCTGCTCCCAACTTCAAAGTTTCCTTCTTCAGGACAGTCGAGTACTATTGTATGGTTCCAGGATGCCCCATACAGAAAGACTCGAGAGCAGGGGCCTAAGCATGGATGCCGAGAAACGCCAACTCACCTTCCCATTGCCTGGTGGAGACAAGGCACGCTCAATCTGCGGGCTCTTGGGTGAGCTACCCAGAAGGCTGAGTTTAAATGGACTCTCCTGAGGATGAGTCATAATGTGGGTTGGTGGCCATGGAGACCTTGGAATGTGGCAGTAGCTAAGGGACTCTGCAGGATTCTCCAACCCGAAGGGCTTGACACAACTCCAACAAGGAAGCTTCCCATGTGGAGATGAGAGGTCTTTTGTCTGGTGCCTCAGGAAAGCCCCGTATGCTGGTCTTCGAACCCAGGCCTCTGAGGAGTGATACCTGGACACCAAAGCAAGAGTTCATAATAGGGCCTAGGGGCCTGTCTGGTTCAATCTTCTGTCTCTGCGGATATCTGTCTGTGTGTCTGCATGGAGGTAGTAGTTGCTCAGCTTGTGTCATAATGCCCCTATTTGTCCAGTGTGGCTTGCGGTAGTGGGATGTCCTTGGGGACCTTGAGGTTTCTACTATTTTGTAGAGTTGTGGCCAATGGAATGGGCAGTTTCTTAGGAGAGAGCAGGCACAGTTCTGTGGTGTGGCTCCAGAGACCCCAGCCTGGAGGCTGTGTGGGCCATGGCTGTGCAGACAGACATCCAAAAACCCTAACTCAGCTCAGGTTTGGGGCCGAGGTTACGGCAGGCCTGATCTACAGTCCATGAGGGGAGCTCCTCTGGATATGAAAGAAGGGTGAGAGGGAGGCAGTCGCTCAGGCTTTTGTCTCTGGATGTTTTGTCCACAATGGCCGTTTAATGTAGGAGTTGCCTCATGGGTCGTAGAAGTCTCCCTCTCTGGTAGTTTGTCCAGCCCCCAAGTGTTTGGGGTCATTCTGTGGGAAGGGAAGTGTCCTGTTTTTTGCCTCATATGTCCCCCCAGTAGAGGGATTCTAGAGCATAGCAGTGGGTACTGACAACTGGAATACTCGCCCTCGGGTTAAGCCTGGGGGCCTATGGATATGACAAGCCCCATATGCAGGATCTTGGTCCAGCCACTGAGAGGCGTTACTTTAATACGGGACTCACGCTGCAGGTCACAATGCATGTCTGTGCCCTAGGCGGCCCTCAAGCACTGGCGTGGCCTTTCGGACAATGCAGGTTTTCCCACATTGAACGTTGGACAACATGCCAACCACAAGGTTTCTGGCCATGGGGAAGGAGGAATTCTAATTTCTGCATCACGTTCACCCTGGGCAGTGATTGGAGATAAGGTCTAGGTTCTGAAGCCTGAAAACCGAGGTTGGGAAGAGATGACGACCTACAGCCATAGCGGGTCCTATGTGTCCAGGTTGGGGCCAGCTGTCTGGGTGTCGTTTGGGATGTCTTGTCTCAGGCTGTGCCAGACAGGGCATTAGAATACAGGGTGGGCTGTATAATTGCTTTACAATCGAGTGGCATGCATTAGAAAATCATTTGGGGTTTCTTATTAGAAGCATAGGGCAAAGTTTTTCTTCTGGAGGGCAGGCAGAGTGCTGCATTGTGGCTTCGGAATTCCCAAACTGGAGGGCTTGTGGGCCAGGAGAGTGAGGACGGAAGTCTGAGAACACAAGCTAGGCTTAGGTTTCGGGGCAAGGACATGGCAGCCACACTCTGCAGAGCTGAATTGAGATCTCATGTGTCTGAAGTCAGGTCGAGGATCAGACTTTGGCTCAGGTTTGAGTTTCTGTCCATGTTGGCCCCTTCATGAAGGGGGGACATTATGAGCCCATGGGGGTTTTCCCACTATTGGAGTTGTGAGATGCTCCAAACCGCAAGGATTCCTTCTGTGGGACAATTAAGATTTGTTGGATGGCTCCAGGACGTCTTATAAGGTATTTTTCCAGAACAGGGTTCTAAGTATGGATGCCTGGGCAGTCAGCCTCACAATCCAATTGTCTCCTAGCAACAAGAAACGTTTGATCTGCTGGCTTGGGGTAGCAACAGAGGGGGCTGAGTTGAAATGGACTTTCCTGAGGATGGTCTTAATGTTGGTTTGAGTCCATGGAGACCTTGGTATGGGGCAGTGGCACCAGGGCCCTGAAGGATTCTCCTAACCAGAGGTTATGACAAAGCTCCAATGAGCAAGTTTTCCATGGGGAGACGAGATTTGTTCTTATTGGTGCCTCAGGAAACCACCATATGCTGGTATTGGAAACGAGGCCTCTGAGGAGAGATGCCTAAAAACCAAAGCAATGGATCTGATTAGGGCCTAGGGGCCTGTCCGGTTCAATATTCTTCTCTGGGGACATCTGTTGTCTGAGTGGAGGTAGTTGCTCAGCTGGTTTGAGATCACCCCTGTTTGTCCTGGGCGGCCTACACTAATGGGATGGCCTCGGTGACTTTGGAGGTTTTTCCTCATTTGCAAGGTTGTGGCCAATGGAATGGGAAGAATTCCCTTGAAAGGGAAGCACAGTCCTGAGGTGTGGCTCCAGGGACCCAAGTGTGGAGCGTGTGTGGTCCAGGGCTATTTGGACAAAAGTCTGAAAACACAAACTCCACTTAGGTTGGGGGATGTAGGTATGGCCGGCCCGATCTATAGACCGTGAGGAGAACTCTTCGGGATATGAACAAAGGGCGAATGTGAGGTGCTGGCTCATGCTTTTTTTTTTTTTTTTTTTTTTTCTGGAAATGTGTCACCGATTGCCATGGAATGTCGGGGTGTCCTCATGGGCCATCGATGAGGCTCCCTTTCTGGGGATTTGACCCGATCCCAAGAGTTTGGGGTCATTCGGTGGGAAGGGAGGAGGCCTTTCTTGTTTTTTTGTTTATTTTTTTATTATTATTATTTTTTTTACCTAAGGTGGACCACCAAAAGAGGGATTCCAGAGCAGAGTCCTGGGGAGGGGCGACTGGACAACCAGACCTCTGGTTAACATTGGGACCTAAGAACATGGCAAGCCCCATATGTGGGCTCTTGGTCCAGACACTGAGAGGCCTTCCCTGAGGAATGGTCTCACACTGAGTTTCACAATGTGTTTTTGTGCCCAAGGAGCCCCTCAAGTCAGGGCGTGGCCTAATGTACCATGCTGGTTTCTCCTACAGGGAACGTTGCACAATATGGCAACCACAAGTTTTCTGGCCATGGGGAAGATGGAGTTCTAATTTCTGCAACACTTTCACTCCTGGACTGTGATTGGATTTAAGGTCTAGGTTCTGAAGCCTGAAAACTGAGGTTGGGAAGAGATGAAGACCTAAGGCCATGGTGTGGCTGATGTGCTCAGTGTTCGGCCAGCTGTTGAGTGTGGGTTGGGAGGTGCAGGCTCAGGCTGTGGCAGACAGGGAATTAGTGCCCAGGCTAGACTGTATCATTGGGGTGCAGTCGAGTTTCGTGCAGGATGGTACTCATTTGTGGTTACTGGGTAGCCCCAGAGGGCAACGTTTTTCTTCTGGAGGGAAGACACAGTGCCACATAGTGGCTCCAGAATTCCCAAACTGGAAGGCTTGTGGGCCAGGAGTGTGATGAAAAAATTCTGAGAACACAAGCCAGACTTAGATTTCGGGGTGAGGGGACGGCAGGCACCCTCTGCAGAGATGATTCGAGATCCTGTATACCTGAAGACAGAGCTAGGATCAGACGTTGGCTTAGGTCGAAGTTTCTGTCCATGACAGCCCCTTCATGAAGGGGAGGGTGTCACGAGGACATGGAGGTTTTCCCACGATGGGAATTGTGAGATGCTCCAAACCGCAATGATTCCTTCTGTGGGACAGTCGAGACCTGTTGGATGGCTCCAGGACATCCCATAAGGACGTTATCCAGAGCAGGGTTCTAAGGATGGATGCCTGGGCAGCCTGCCTCCCATTCCAGGTGTCTCATAGCGCCAAGGCAAGTTCGATCTGCTGGATCTAGGGGAGCAACCGAGGCGGGTGTGTTGAAATGGGTGAGTTGAGGATGGGTCATAATGTGCATTTGTGTCCATGTAGACCTTGGAATGGGGTGCTTGAACCGGGGCCTTGAGGGATGTTCATAACCGGAGGTTTTGATGGAGCTCTAAAGAGTATGTTTCCTATGTAGAGAAGAGAATTGTTTTGATGAGTGCCTAAGGAATCTCCCATATGCTGGTATTGGAAAACAGGCCTCTGAGGAGAGATGACTGGAATCAAAAGCAATGGATCTGATTAGGGCCTAAGTGCCTGTCCAGTTCAATCTTATTCTATGGGGATATCTGTCTCTGGGTCTGAGTGGAGGTAGTTTCCTAACTTGTGAGAGATCATCCCTGTGTGTCCTGGGCAGCCAACATTATTCGGATGGCCTGGGGGAGTTTGGCGGATTCTCCTAATCTATTGGGTTGTGGCCAATGGAAATAGCAGAATTCCCCTGGAGAGGGAAGCCACAGTCCTGAGGTGTGGCTCCAGGGGCCCCAGCTTGGATGGTGTGTTGGCCAGGCCTGTGGGGACAGAAGTCTGAAAACACAAACTCAGCTTAGTTTTGGGGATGTATGTATGAAGGCTCGATCTACAGACCGTGAAATTTTCCGGGCTATGAACAAAGGGCGAGTATGTGGCGCTTGCTCAGGCTTTTGTCTCTGGATTTTGTGTCAACGGTGGCCGTGGAATGTCGGAGTGTCCTCAAGGGCCATGGACAATTCTTTCTCTGGTGATTTGGCCTGATCCCAAGTGGTTGGGATCATTCTGTGGATGGGAAGAGTCCTTTATGTATTTTTTTTACCTCAGTTCTCCCACCAAAGAGGGATTCCAGAGTAGAGCCCTGAGTAGGTGTGACTAGACATCTCGAACTCTGGTTGAGATTGGGGGACTAGGGGCTTGGCAAGCCCCATATGTGGGCTGTTGTTCCAGTGACTAAGAGGCTTTACATGAGGATAGGGCTCACGCTGAGGGTCACAATGTGTGTTTGTGCACATTGTGGCCCTCAGGGATAGGTGGGGCCTCATAGTCCATGCTGCTTTCTCCTACAATGAACATTGGACAACATGCCAACCACTAGGTTTCTTGCCAAGGCGAAGGAGAAATTCTGATTCTTGCATCACGTTCACTCCTGAGCAGTGAGTGGAGATAAGGTCTAGGTTCTGAAGGTGAAAACTGAGGTTGGGTAGAGATGATGGCCTAAAGCCATTGTGGGTGTGATATGCTCTGTGTACGGCCAGCTGTCTGGGTGTTGGACTGGAGGTCTGCCCTCAGGCTGTGTCAGACAGGGCTTTAGTGCACAGGCTAGACTGTATAATTGGGGTGTGGTCGAGTGGCATGCAGGTTGTTACTCATTTGGCGTTTCCGGTTAGCCCTATAGGGCAACATTTTTCTTCTGGAGGGCAGGCAGAGTGCTGCATTGTGTCTCCAGAATTGCCAAACTGGAGGGGTGTGGCCAGGATTGTGAGGAAGGAAGTCTGAAAACACAAGCTAGCATCAGTTTTGGGGCCAAGAGCATGGCAGGCCCACTCTGAAGAGGCTGAATCAAGATCTCCTGCAGGTGAGGTCAGGGCGAGTATCAGATGTTGCCTCAAGCTGGAGTTTGTGTCCATGACAGCCCCTTCCTGAAGGGGGTGGGGGCGTCATGAGGCCAGGGAGGTTTCCCTACGCTGGGAGTTGTGAGCTGCTCCCAACTTCAAAGTTTCCTTCTTCAGGACAGTCGAGTACTATTGTATGGTTCCAGGATGCCCCATACAGAAAGACTCGAGAGCAGGGGCCTAAGCATGGATGCCGAGAAACGCCAACTCACCTTCCCATTGCCTGGTGGAGACAAGGCACGCTCAATCTGCGGGCTCTTGGGTGAGCTACCCAGAAGGCTGAGTTTAAATGGACTCTCCTGAGGATGAGTCATAATGTGGGTTGGTGGCCATGGAGACCTTGGAATGTGGCAGTAGCTAAGGGACTCTGCAGGATTCTCCAACCCGAAGGGCTTGACACAACTCCAACAAGGAAGCTTCCCATGTGGAGATGAGAGGTCTTTTGTCTGGTGCCTCAGGAAAGCCCCGTATGCTGGTCTTCGAACCCAGGCCTCTGAGGAGTGATACCTGGACACCAAAGCAAGAGTTCATAATAGGGCCTAGGGGCCTGTCTGGTTCAATCTTCTGTCTCTGCGGATATCTGTCTGTGTGTCTGCATGGAGGTAGTAGTTGCTCAGCTTGTGTCATAATGCCCCTATTTGTCCAGTGTGGCTTGCGGTAGTGGGATGTCCTTGGGGACCTTGAGGTTTCTACTATTTTGTAGAGTTGTGGCCAATGGAATGGGCAGTTTCTTAGGAGAGAGCAGGCACAGTTCTGTGGTGTGGCTCCAGAGACCCCAGCCTGGAGGCTGTGTGGGCCATGGCTGTGCAGACAGACATCCAAAAACCCTAACTCAGCTCAGGTTTGGGGCCGAGGTTACGGCAGGCCTGATCTACAGTCCATGAGGGGAGCTCCTCTGGATATGAAAGAAGGGTGAGAGGGAGGCAGTCGCTCAGGCTTTTGTCTCTGGATGTTTTGTCCACAATGGCCGTTTAATGTAGGAGTTGCCTCATGGGTCGTAGAAGTCTCCCTCTCTGGTAGTTTGTCCAGCCCCCAAGTGTTTGGGGTCATTCTGTGGGAAGGGAAGTGTCCTGTTTTTTGCCTCATATGTCCCCCCAGTAGAGGGATTCTAGAGCATAGCAGTGGGTACTGACAACTGGAATACTCGCCCTCGGGTTAAGCCTGGGGGCCTATGGATATGACAAGCCCCATATGCAGGATCTTGGTCCAGCCACTGAGAGGCGTTACTTTAATACGGGACTCACGCTGCAGGTCACAATGCATGTCTGTGCCCTAGGCGGCCCTCAAGCACTGGCGTGGCCTTTCGGACAATGCAGGTTTTCCCACATTGAACGTTGGACAACATGCCAACCACAAGGTTTCTGGCCATGGGGAAGGAGGAATTCTAATTTCTGCATCACGTTCACCCTGGGCAGTGATTGGAGATAAGGTCTAGGTTCTGAAGCCTGAAAACCGAGGTTGGGAAGAGATGACGACCTACAGCCATAGCGGGTCCTATGTGTCCAGGTTGGGGCCAGCTGTCTGGGTGTCGTTTGGGATGTCTTGTCTCAGGCTGTGCCAGACAGGGCATTAGAATACAGGGTGGGCTGTATAATTGCTTTACAATCGAGTGGCATGCATTAGAAAATCATTTGGGGTTTCTTATTAGAAGCATAGGGCAAAGTTTTTCTTCTGGAGGGCAGGCAGAGTGCTGCATTGTGGCTTCGGAATTCCCAAACTGGAGGGCTTGTGGGCCAGGAGAGTGAGGACGGAAGTCTGAGAACACAAGCTAGGCTTAGGTTTCGGGGCAAGGACATGGCAGCCACACTCTGCAGAGCTGAATTGAGATCTCATGTGTCTGAAGTCAGGTCGAGGATCAGACTTTGGCTCAGGTTTGAGTTTCTGTCCATGTTGGCCCCTTCATGAAGGGGGGACATTATGAGCCCATGGGGGTTTTCCCACTATTGGAGTTGTGAGATGCTCCAAACCGCAAGGATTCCTTCTGTGGGACAATTAAGATTTGTTGGATGGCTCCAGGACGTCTTATAAGGTATTTTTCCAGAACAGGGTTCTAAGTATGGATGCCTGGGCAGTCAGCCTCACAATCCAATTGTCTCCTAGCAACAAGAAACGTTTGATCTGCTGGCTTGGGGTAGCAACAGAGGGGGCTGAGTTGAAATGGACTTTCCTGAGGATGGTCTTAATGTTGGTTTGAGTCCATGGAGACCTTGGTATGGGGCAGTGGCACCAGGGCCCTGAAGGATTCTCCTAACCAGAGGTTATGACAAAGCTCCAATGAGCAAGTTTTCCATGGGGAGACGAGATTTGTTCTTATTGGTGCCTCAGGAAACCACCATATGCTGGTATTGGAAACGAGGCCTCTGAGGAGAGATGCCTAAAAACCAAAGCAATGGATCTGATTAGGGCCTAGGGGCCTGTCCGGTTCAATATTCTTCTCTGGGGACATCTGTTGTCTGAGTGGAGGTAGTTGCTCAGCTGGTTTGAGATCACCCCTGTTTGTCCTGGGCGGCCTACACTAATGGGATGGCCTCGGTGACTTTGGAGGTTTTTCCTCATTTGCAAGGTTGTGGCCAATGGAATGGGAAGAATTCCCTTGAAAGGGAAGCACAGTCCTGAGGTGTGGCTCCAGGGACCCAAGTGTGGAGCGTGTGTGGTCCAGGGCTATTTGGACAAAAGTCTGAAAACACAAACTCCACTTAGGTTGGGGGATGTAGGTATGGCCGGCCCGATCTATAGACCGTGAGGAGAACTCTTCGGGATATGAACAAAGGGCGAATGTGAGGTGCTGGCTCATGCTTTTTTTTTTTTTTTTTTTTTTTCTGGAAATGTGTCACCGATTGCCATGGAATGTCGGGGTGTCCTCATGGGCCATCGATGAGGCTCCCTTTCTGGGGATTTGACCCGATCCCAAGAGTTTGGGGTCATTCTGTGGGAAGGGAGGAGGCCTTTCTTGTTTTTTTGTTTATTTTTTTATTATTATTATTTTTTTTACCTAAGGTGGACCACCAAAAGAGGGATTCCAGAGCAGAGTCCTGGGGAGGGGCGACTGGACAACCAGACCTCTGGTTAACATTGGGACCTAAGAACATGGCAAGCCCCATATGTGGGCTCTTGGTCCAGACACTGAGAGGCCTTCCCTGAGGAATGGTCTCACACTGAGTTTCACAATGTGTTTTTGTGCCCAAGGAGCCCCTCAAGTCAGGGCGTGGCCTAATGTACCATGCTGGTTTCTCCTACAGGGAACGTTGCACAATATGGCAACCACAAGTTTTCTGGCCATGGGGAAGATGGAGTTCTAATTTCTGCAACACTTTCACTCCTGGACTGTGATTGGATTTAAGGTCTAGGTTCTGAAGCCTGAAAACTGAGGTTGGGAAGAGATGAAGACCTAAGGCCATGGTGTGGCTGATGTGCTCAGTGTTCGGCCAGCTGTTGAGTGTGGGTTGGGAGGTGCAGGCTCAGGCTGTGGCAGACAGGGAATTAGTGCCCAGGCTAGACTGTATCATTGGGGTGCAGTCGAGTTTCGTGCAGGATGGTACTCATTTGTGGTTACTGGGTAGCCCCAGAGGGCAACGTTTTTCTTCTGGAGGGAAGACACAGTGCCACATAGTGGCTCCAGAATTCCCAAACTGGAAGGCTTGTGGGCCAGGAGTGTGATGAAAAAATTCTGAGAACACAAGCCAGACTTAGATTTCGGGGTGAGGGGACGGCAGGCACCCTCTGCAGAGATGATTCGAGATCCTGTATACCTGAAGACAGAGCTAGGATCAGACGTTGGCTTAGGTCGAAGTTTCTGTCCATGACAGCCCCTTCATGAAGGGGAGGGTGTCACGAGGACATGGAGGTTTTCCCACGATGGGAATTGTGAGATGCTCCAAACCGCAATGATTCCTTCTGTGGGACAGTCGAGACCTGTTGGATGGCTCCAGGACATCCCATAAGGACGTTATCCAGAGCAGGGTTCTAAGGATGGATGCCTGGGCAGCCTGCCTCCCATTCCAGGTGTCTCATAGCGCCAAGGCAAGTTCGATCTGCTGGATCTAGGGGAGCAACCGAGGCGGGTGTGTTGAAATGGGTGAGTTGAGGATGGGTCATAATGTGCATTTGTGTCCATGTAGACCTTGGAATGGGGTGCTTGAACCGGGGCCTTGAGGGATGTTCATAACGGAGGTTTTGATGGAGCTCTAAAGAGTATGTTTCCTATGTAGAGAAGAGAATTGTTTTGATGAGTGCCTAAGGAATCTCCCATATGCTGGTATTGGAAAACAGGCCTCTGAGGAGAGATGACTGGAATCAAAAGCAATGGATCTGATTAGGGCCTAAGTGCCTCTCCAGTTCAATCTTATTCTATGGGGATATCTGTCTCTGGGTCTGAGTGGAGGTAGTTTCCTAACTTGTGAGAGATCATCCCTGTGTGTCCTGGGCAGCCAACATTATTCGGATGGCCTGGGGGAGTTTGGCGGATTCTCCTAATCTATTGGGTTGTGGCCAATGGAAATAGCAGAATTCCCCTGGAGAGGGAAGCCACAGTCCTGAGGTGTGGCTCCAGGGGCCCCAGCTTGGATGGTGTGTTGGCCAGGCCTGTGGGGACAGAAGTCTGAAAACACAAACTCAGCTTAGTTTTGGGGATGTATGTATGAAGGCTCGATCTACAGACCGTGAGAATTTTCCGGGCTATGAACAAAGGGCGAGTACGTGGCGCTTGCTCAGGCTTTTGTCTCTGGATTTTGTGTCAACGGTGGCCGTGGAATGTCGGAGTGTCCTCAAGGGCCATGGACAATTCTTTCTCTGGTGATTTGGCCTGATCCCAAGTGGTTGGGATCATTCTGTGGATGGGAAGAGTCCTTTATGTATTTTTTTTACCTCAGTTCTCCCACCAAAGAGGGATTCCAGAGTAGAGCCCTGAGTAGGTGTGACTAGACATCTCGAACTCTGGTTGAGATTGGGGGACTAGGGGCTTGGCAAGCCCCATATGTGGGCTGTTGTTCCTGTGACTAAGAGGCTTTACATGAGGATAGGGCTCACGCTGAGGGTCACAATGTGTGTTTGTGCACATTGTGGCCCTCAGGGATAGGTGGGGCCTCATAGTCCATGCTGCTTTCTCCTACAATGAACATTGGACAACATGCCAACCACTAGGTTTCTTGCCAAGGCGAAGGAGAAGTTCTGATTCTTGCATCACGTTCACTCCTGAGCAGTGAGTGGAGATAAGGTCTAGGTTCTGAAGGTGAAAACTGAGGTTGGGTAGAGATGATGGCCTAAAGCCATTGTGGGTGTGATATGCTCTGTGTACGGCCAGCTGTCTGGGTGTTGGACTGGAGGTCTGCCCTCAGGCTGTGTCAGACAGGGCTTTAGTGCACAGGCTAGACTGTATAATTGGGGTGTGGTCGAGTGGCATGCTGGTTGTTACTCATTTGGCGTTTCCGGTTAGCCCTATAGGGCAACATTTTTCTTCTGGAGGGCAGGCAGAGTGCTGCATTGTGTCTCCAGAATTGCCAAACTGGAGGGGTGTGGCCAGGATTGTGAGGAAGGAAGTCTGAAAACACAAGCTAGCATCAGTTTTGGGGCCAAGAGCATGGCAGGCCCACTCTGAAGAGGCTGAATCGAGATCTCCTGCAGGTGAGGTCAGGGCGAGTATCAGATGTTGCCTCAAGCTGGAGTTTGTGTCCATGACGGCCCCTTCCTGAAGGGGGTGGGGGCGTCATGAGGCCAGGGAGGTTTCCCTACGCTGGGAGTTGTGAGCTGCTCCCAACTTCAAAGTTTCCTTCTTCAGGACAGTCGAGTACTATTGTATGGTTCCAGGATGCCCCATACAGAAAGACTCGAGAGCAGGGGCCTAAGCATGGATGCCGAGAAACGCCAACTCACCTTCCCATTGCCTGGTGGAGACAAGGCACGCTCAATCTGCGGGCTCTTGGGTGAGCTACCCAGAAGGCTGAGTTTAAATGGACTCTCCTGAGGATGAGTCATAATGTGGGTTGGTGGCCATGGAGACCTTGGAATGTGGCAGTAGCTAAGGGACTCTGCAGGATTCTCCAACCCGAAGGGCTTGACACAACTCCAACAAGGAAGCTTCCCATGTGGAGATGAGAGGTCTTTTGTCTGGTGCCTCAGGAAAGCCCCGTATGCTGGTCTTCGAACCCAGGCCTCTGAGGAGTGATACCTGGACACCAAAGCAAGAGTTCATAATAGGGCCTAGGGGCCTGTCTGGTTCAATCTTCTGTCTCTGCGGATATCTGTCTGTGTGTCTGCATGGAGGTAGTAGTTGCTCAGCTTGTGTCATAATGCCCCTATTTGTCCAGTGCGGCTTGCGGTAGTGGGATGTCCTTGGGGACCTTGAGGTTTCTACTATTTTGTAGAGTTGTGGCCAATGGAATGGGCAGTTTCTTAGGAGAGAGCAGGCACAGTTCTGTGGTGTGGCTCCAGAGACCCCAGCCTGGAGGCTGTGTGGGCCATGGCTGTGCAGACAGACATCCAAAAACCCTAACTCAGCTCAGGTTTGGGGCCGAGGTTACGGCAGGCCTGATCTACAGTCCATGAGGGGAGCTCCTCTGGATATGAAAGAAGGGTGAGAGGGAGGCAGTCGCTCAGGCTTTTGTCTCTGGATGTTTTGTCCACAATGGCCGTTTAATGTAGGAGTTGCCTCATGGGTCGTAGAAGTCTCCCTCTCTGGTAGTTTGTCCAGCCCCCAAGTGTTTGGGGTCATTCTGTGGGAAGGGAATTGTCCTGTTTTTTGCCTCATATGTCCCCCCAGTAGAGGGATTCTAGAGCATAGCAGTGGGTACTGACAACTGGAATACTCGCCCTCGGGTTAAGCCTGGGGGCCTATGGATATGACAAGCCCCATATGCAGGATCTTGGTCCAGCCACTGAGAGGCGTTACTTTAATACGGGACTCACGCTGCAGGTCACAATGCATGTCTGTGCCCTAGGCGGCCCTCAAGCACTGGCGTGGCCTTTCGGACAATGCAGGTTTTCCCACATTGAACGTTGGACAACATGCCAACCACAAGGTTTCTGGCCATGGGGAAGGAGGAATTCTAATTTCTGCATCACGTTCACCCTGGGCAGTGATTGGAGATAAGGTCTAGGTTCTGAAGCCTGAAAACCGAGGTTGGGAAGAGTTGACGACCTACAGCCATAGTGGGTCCTATGTGTCCAGGTTGGGGCCAGCTGTCTGGGTGTCGTTTGGGATGTCTTGTCTCAGGCTGTGCCAGACAGGGCATTAGAATACAGGGTGGGCTGTATAATTGCTTTACAATCGAGTGGCATGCATTAGAAAATCATTTGGGGTTTCTTATTAGAAGCATAGGGCAAAGTTTTTCTTCTGGAGGGCAGGCAGAGTGCTGCATTGTGGCTTCGGAATTCCCAAACTGGAGGGCTTGTGGGCCAGGAGAGTGAGGACGGAAGTCTGAGAACACAAGCTAGGCTTAGGTTTCGGGGCAAGGACATGGCAGCCACACTCTGCAGAGCTGAATTGAGATCTCATGTGTCTGAAGTCAGGTCGAGGATCAGACTTTGGCTCAGGTTTGAGTTTCTGTCCATGTTGGCCCCTTCATGAAGGGGGGACATTATGAGCCCATGGGGGTTTTCCCACTATTGGAGTTGTGAGATGCTCCAAACCGCAAGGATTCCTTCTGTGGGACAATTAAGATTTGTTGGATGGCTCCAGGACGTCTTATAAGGTATTTTTCCAGAACAGGGTTCTAAGTATGGATGCCTGGGCAGTCAGCCTCACAATCCAATTGTCTCCTAGCAACAAGAAACGTTTGATCTGCTGGCTTGGGGTAGCAACAGAGGGGGCTGAGTTGAAATGGACTTTCCTGAGGATGGTCTTAATGTTGGTTTGAGTCCATGGAGACCTTGGTATGGGGCAGTGGCACCAGGGCCCTGAAGGATTCTCCTAACCAGAGGTTATGACAAAGCTCCAATGAGCAAGTTTTCCATGGGGAGACGAGATTTGTTCTTATTGGTGCCTCAGGAAACCACCATATGCTGGTATTGGAAACGAGGCCTCTGAGGAGAGATGCCTAAAAACCAAAGCAATGGATCTGATTAGGGCCTAGGGGCCTGTCCGGTTCAATATTCTTCTCTGGGGACATCTGTTGTCTGAGTGGAGGTAGTTGCTCAGCTGGTTTGAGATCACCCCTGTTTGTCCTGGGCGGCCTACACTAATGGGATGGCCTCGGTGACTTTGGAGGTTTTTCCTCATTTGCAAGGTTGTGGCCAATGGAATGGGAAGAATTCCCTTGAAAGGGAAGCACAGTCCTGAGGTGTGGCTCCAGGGACCCAAGTGTGGAGCGTGTGTGGTCCAGGGCTATTTGGACAAAAGTCTGAAAACACAAACTCCACTTAGGTTGGGGGATGTAGGTATGGCCGGCCCGATCTATAGACCGTGAGGAGAACTCTTCGGGATATGAACAAAGGGCGAATGTGAGGTGCTGGCTCATGCTTTTTTTTTTTTTTTTTTTTTTCTGGAAATGTGTCACCGATTGCCATGGAATGTCGGGGTGTCCTCATGGGCCATCGATGAGGCTCCCTTTCTGGGGATTTGACCCGATCCCAAGAGTTTGGGGTCATTCTGTGGGAAGGGAGGAGGCCTTTCTTGTTTTTTTGTTTATTTTTTTATTATTATTATTTTTTTTACCTAAGGTGGACCACCAAAAGAGGGATTCCAGAGCAGAGTCCTGGGGAGGGGCGACTGGACAACCAGACCTCTGGTTAACATTGGGACCTAAGAACATGGCAAGCCCCATATGTGGGCTCTTGGTCCAGACACTGAGAGGCCTTCCCTGAGGAATGGTCTCACACTGAGTTTCACAATGTGTTTTTGTGCCCAAGGAGCCCCTCAAGTCAGGGCGTGGCCTAATGTACCATGCTGGTTTCTCCTACAGGGAACGTTGCACAATATGGCAACCACAAGTTTTCTGGCCATGGGGAAGATGGAGTTCTAATTTCTGCAACACTTTCACTCCTGGACTGTGATTGGATTTAAGGTCTAGGTTCTGAAGCCTGAAAACTGAGGTTGGGAAGAGATGAAGACCTAAGGCCATGGTGTGGCTGATGTGCTCAGTGTTCGGCCAGCTGTTGAGTGTGGGTTGGGAGGTGCAGGCTCAGGCTGTGGCAGACAGGGAATTAGTGCCCAGGCTAGACTGTATCATTGGGGTGCAGTCGAGTTTCGTGCAGGATGGTACTCATTTGTGGTTACTGGGTAGCCCCAGAGGGCAACGTTTTTCTTCTGGAGGGAAGACACAGTGCCACATAGTGGCTCCAGAATTCCCAAACTGGAAGGCTTGTGGGCCAGGAGTGTGATGAAAAAATTCTGAGAACACAAGCCAGACTTAGATTTCGGGGTGAGGGGACGGCAGGCACCCTCTGCAGAGATGATTCGAGATCCTGTATACCTGAAGACAGAGCTAGGATCAGACGTTGGCTTAGGTCGAAGTTTCTGTCCATGACAGCCCCTTCATGAAGGGGAGGGTGTCACGAGGACATGGAGGTTTTCCCACGATGGGAATTGTGAGATGCTCCAAACCGCAATGATTCCTTCTGTGGGACAGTCGAGACCTGTTGGATGGCTCCAGGACATCCCATAAGGACGTTATCCAGAGCAGGGTTCTAAGGATGGATGCCTGGGCAGCCTGCCTCCCATTCCAGGTGTCTCATAGCGCCAAGGCAAGTTCGATCTGCTGGATCTAGGGGAGCAACCGAGGCGGGTGTGTTGAAATGGGTGAGTTGAGGATGGGTCATAATGTGCATTTGTGTCCATGTAGACCTTGGAATGGGGTGCTTGATCCGGGGCCTTGAGGGATGTTCATAACCGGAGGTTTTGATGGAGCTCTAAAGAGTATGTTTCCTATGTAGAGAAGAGAATTGTTTTGATGAGTGCCTAAGGAATCTCCCATATGGTGGTATTGGAAAACAGGCCTCTGAGGAGAGATGACTGGAATCAAAAGCAATGGATCTGAATAGGGCCTAAGTGCCTGTCCAGTTCAATCTTATTCTATGGGGATATCTGTCTCTGGGTCTGAGTGGAGGTAGTTTCCTAACTTGTGAGAGATCATCCCTGTGTGTCCTGGGCAGCCAACATTATTCGGATGGCCTGGGGGAGTTTGGCGGATTCTCCTAATCTATTGGGTTGTGGCCAATGGAAATAGCAGAATTCCCCTGGAGAGGGAAGCCACAGTCCTGAGGTGTGGCTCCAGGGGCCCCAGCTTGGATGGTGTGTTGGCCAGGCCTGTGGGGACAGAAGTCTGAAAACACAAACTCAGCATAGTTTTGGGGATGTATGTATGAAGGCTCGATCTACAGACCGTGAGAATTTTCCGGGCTATGAACAAAGGGCGAGTACGTGGCGCTTGCTCAGGGTTTTGTCTCTGGATTTTGTGTCAACGGTGGCCGTGGAATGTCGGAGTGTCCTCAAGGGCCATGGACAATTCTTTCTCTGGTGATTTGGCCTGATCCCAAGTGGTTGGGATCATTCTGTGGATGGGAAGAGTCCTTTATGTATTTTTTTTACCTCAGTTCTCCCACCAAAGAGGGATTCCAGAGTAGAGCCCTGAGTAGGTGTGACTAGACATCTCGAACTCTGGTTGAGATTGGGGGACTAGGGGCTTGGCAAGCCCCATATGTGGGCTGTTGTTCCAGTGACTAAGAGGCTTTACATGAGGATATAGTTCACGCTGAGGGTCACAATGTGTGTTTGTGCACATTGTGGCCCTCAGGGATAGGTGGGGCCTCATAGTCCATGCTGCTTTCTCCTACAATGAACATTGGACAACATGCCAACCACTAGGTTTCTTGCCAAGGCGAAGGAGAAGTTCTGATTCTTGCATCACGTTCACTCCTGAGCAGTGAGTGGAGATAAGGTCTAGGTTCTGAAGGTGAAAACTGAGGTTGGGTAGAGATGATGGCCTAAAGCCATTGTGGGTGTGATATGCTCTGTGTACGGCCAGCTGTCTGGGTGTTGGACTGGAGGTCTGCCCTCAGGCTGTGTCAGACAGGGCTTTAGTGCACAGGCTAGACTGTATAATTGGGGTGTGGTCGAGTGGCATGCAGGTTGTTACTCATTTGGCGTTTCCGGTTAGCCCTATAGGGCAACATTTTTCTTCTGGAGGGCAGGCAGAGTGCTGCATTGTGTCTCCAGAATTGCCAAACTGGAGGGGTGTGGCCAGGATTGTGAGGAAGGAAGTCTGAAAACACAAGCTAGCATCAGTTTTGGGGCCAAGAGCATGGCAGGCCCACTCTGAAGAGGCTGAATCGAGATCTCCTGCAGGTGAGGTCAGGGCGAGTATCAGATGTTGCCTCAAGCTGGAGTTTGTGTCCATGACAGCCCCTTCCTGAAGGGGGTGGGGGCGTCATGAGGCCAGGGAGGTTTCCCTACGCTGGGAGTTGTGAGCTGCTCCCAACTTCAAAGTTTCCTTCTTCAGGACAGTCGAGTACTATTGTATGGTTCCAGGATGCCCCATACAGAAAGACTCGAGAGCAGGGGCCTAAGCATGGATGCCGAGAAACGCCAACTCACCTTCCCATTGCCTGGTGGAGACAAGGCACGCTCAATCTGCGGGCTCTTGGGTGAGCTACCCAGAAGGCTGAGTTTAAATGGACTCTCCTGAGGATGAGTCATAATGTGGGTTGGTGGCCATGGAGACCTTGGAATGTGGCAGTAGCTAAGGGACTCTGCAGGATTCTCCAACCCGAAGGGCTTGACACAACTCCAACAAGGAAGCTTCCCATGTGGAGATGAGAGGTCTTTTGTCTGGTGCCTCAGGAAAGCCCCGTATGCTGGTCTTCGAACCCAGGCCTCTGAGGAGTGATACCTGGACACCAAAGCAAGAGTTCATAATAGGGCCTAGGGGCCTGTCTGGTTCAATCTTCTGTCTCTGCGGATATCTGTCTGTGTGTCTGCATGGAGGTAGTAGTTGCTCAGCTTGTGTCATAATGCCCCTATTTGTCCAGTGTGGCTTGCGGTAGTGGGATGTCCTTGGGGACCTTGAGGTTTCTACTATTTTGTAGAGTTGTGGCCAATGGAATGGGCAGTTTCTTAGGAGAGAGCAGGCACAGTTCTGTGGTGTGGCTCCAGAGACCCCAGCCTGGAGGCTGTGTGGGCCATGGCTGTGCAGACAGACATCCAAAAACCCTAACTCAGCTCAGGTTTGGGGCCGAGGTTACGGCAGGCCTGATCTACAGTCCATGAGGGGAGCTCCTCTGGATATGAAAGAAGGGTGAGAGGGAGGCAGTCGCTCAGGCTTTTGTCTCTGGATGTTTTGTCCACAATGGCCGTTTAATGTAGGAGTTGCCTCATGGGTCGTAGAAGTCTCCCTCTCTGGTAGTTTGTCCAGCCCCCAAGTGTTTGGGGTCATTCTGTGGGAAGGGAAGTGTCCTGTTTTTTGCCTCATATGTCCCCCCAGTAGAGGGATTCTAGAGCATAGCAGTGGGTACTGACAACTGGAATACTCGCCCTCGGGTTAAGCCTGGGGGCCTATGGATATGACAAGCCCCATATGCAGGATCTTGGTCCAGCCACTGAGAGGCGTTACTTTAATACGGGACTCACGCTGCAGGTCACAATGCATGTCTGTGCCCTAGGCGGCCCTCAAGCACTGGCGTGGCCTTTCGGACAATGCAGGTTTTCCCACATTGAACGTTGGACAACATGCCAACCACAAGGTTTCTGGCCATGGGGAAGGAGGAATTCTAATTTCTGCATCACGTTCACCCTGGGCAGTGATTGGAGATAAGGTCTAGGTTCTGAAGCCTGAAAACCGAGGTTGGGAAGAGATGACGACCTACAGCCATAGCGGGTCCTATGTGTCCAGGTTGGGGCCAGCTGTCTGGGTGTCGTTTGGGATGTCTTGTCTCAGGCTGTGCCAGACAGGGCATTAGAATACAGGGTGGGCTGTATAATTGCTTTACAATCGAGTGGCATGCATTAGAAAATCATTTGGGGTTTCTTATTAGAAGCATAGGGCAAAGTTTTTCTTCTGGAGGGCAGGCAGAGTGCTGCATTGTGGCTTCGGAATTCCCAAACTGGAGGGCTTGTGGGCCAGGAGAGTGAGGACGGAAGTCTGAGAACACAAGCTAGGCTTAGGTTTCGGGGCAAGGACATGGCAGCCACACTCTGCAGAGCTGAATTGAGATCTCATGTGTCTGAAGTCAGGTCGAGGATCAGACTTTGGCTCAGGTTTGAGTTTCTGTCCATGTTGGCCCCTTCATGAAGGGGGGACATTATGAGCCCATGGGGGTTTTCCCACTATTGGAGTTGTGAGATGCTCCAAACCGCAAGGATTCCTTCTGTGGGACAATTAAGATTTGTTGGATGGCTCCAGGACGTCTTATAAGGTATTTTTCCAGAACAGGGTTCTAAGTATGGATGCCTGGGCAGTCAGCCTCACAATCCAATTGTCTCCTAGCAACAAGAAACGTTTGATCTGCTGGCTTGGGGTAGCAACAGAGGGGGCTGAGTTGAAATGGACTTTCCTGAGGATGGTCTTAATGTTGGTTTGAGTCCATGGAGACCTTGGTATGGGGCAGTGGCACCAGGGCCCTGAAGGATTCTCCTAACCAGAGGTTATGACAAAGCTCCAATGAGCAAGTTTTCCATGGGGAGACGAGATTTGTTCTTATTGGTGCCTCAGGAAACCACCATATGCTGGTATTGGAAACGAGGCCTCTGAGGAGAGATGCCTAAAAACCAAAGCAATGGATCTGATTAGGGCCTAGGGGCCTGTCCGGTTCAATATTCTTCTCTGGGGACATCTGTTGTCTGAGTGGAGGTAGTTGCTCAGCTGGTTTGAGATCACCCCTGTTTGTCCTGGGCGGCCTACACTAATGGGATGGCCTCGGTGACTTTGGAGGTTTTTCCTCATTTGCAAGGTTGTGGCCAATGGAATGGGAAGAATTCCCTTGAAAGGGAAGCACAGTCCTGAGGTGTGGCTCCAGGGACCCAAGTGTGGAGCGTGTGTGGTCCAGGGCTATTTGGACAAAAGTCTGAAAACACAAACTCCACTTAGGTTGGGGGATGTAGGTATGGCCGGCCCGATCTATAGACCGTGAGGAGAACTCTTCGGGATATGAACAAAGGGCGAATGTGAGGTGCTGGCTCATGCTTTTTTTTTTTTTTTTTTTTTTCTGGAAATGTGTCACCGATTGCCATGGAATGTCGGGGTGTCCTCATGGGCCATCGATGAGGCTCCCTTTCTGGGGATTTGACCCGATCCCAAGAGTTTGGGGTCATTCGGTGGGAAGGGAGGAGGCCTTTCTTGTTTTTTTGTTTATTTTTTTTTTATTATTATTTTTTTTACCTAAGGTGGACCACCAAAAGAGGGATTCCAGAGCAGAGTCCTGGGGAGGGGCGACTGGACAACCAGACCTCTGGTTAACATTGGGACCTAAGAACATGGCAAGCCCCATATGTGGGCTCTTGGTCCAGACACTGAGAGGCCTTCCCTGAGGAATGGTCTCACACTGAGTTTCACAATGTGTTTTTGTGCCCAAGGAGCCCCTCAAGTCAGGGCGTGGCCTAATGTACCATGCTGGTTTCTCCTACAGGGAACGTTGCACAATATGGCAACCACAAGTTTTCTGGCCATGGGGAAGATGGAGTTCTAATTTCTGCAACACTTTCACTCCTGGACTGTGATTGGATTTAAGGTCTAGGTTCTGAAGCCTGAAAACTGAGGTTGGGAAGAGATGAAGACCTAAGGCCATGGTGTGGCTGATGTGCTCAGTGTTCGGCCAGCTGTTGAGTGTGGGTTGGGAGGTGCAGGCTCAGGCTGTGGCAGACAGGGAATTAGTGCCCAGGCTAGACTGTATCATTGGGGTGCAGTCGAGTTTCGTGCAGGATGGTACTCATTTGTGGTTACTGGGTAGCCCCAGAGGGCAACGTTTTTCTTCTGGAGGGAAGACACAGTGCCACATAGTGGCTCCAGAATTCCCAAACTGGAAGGCTTGTGGGCCAGGAGTGTGATGAAAAAATTCTGAGAACACAAGCCAGACTTAGATTTCGGGGTGAGGGGACGGCAGGCACCCTCTGCAGAGATGATTCGAGATCCTGTATACCTGAAGACAGAGCTAGGATCAGACGTTGGCTTAGGTCGAAGTTTCTGTCCATGACAGCCCCTTCATGAAGGGGAGGGTGTCACGAGGACATGGAGGTTTTCCCACGATGGGAATTGTGAGATGCTCCAAACCGCAATGATTCCTTCTGTGGGACAGTCGAGACCTGTTGGATGGCTCCAGGACATCCCATAAGGACGTTATCCAGAGCAGGGTTCTAAGGATGGATGCCTGGGCAGCCTGCCTCCCATTCCAGGTGTCTCATAGCGCCAAGGCAAGTTCGATCTGCTGGATCTAGGGGAGCAACCGAGGCGGGTGTGTTGAAATGGGTGAGTTGAGGATGGGTCATAATGTGCATTTGTGTCCATGTAGACCTTGGAATGGGGTGCTTGAACCGGGGCCTTGAGGGATGTTCATAACCGGAGGTTTTGATGGAGCTCTAAAGAGTATGTTTCCTATGTAGAGAAGAGAATTGTTTTGATGAGTGCCTAAGGAATCTCCCATATGCTGGTATTGGAAAACAGGCCTCTGAGGAGAGATGACTGGAATCAAAAGCAATGGATCTGATTAGGGCCTAAGTGCCTGTCCAGTTCAATCTTATTCTATGGGGATATCTGTCTCTGGGTCTGAGTGGAGGTAGTTTCCTAACTTGTGAGAGATCATCCCTGTGTGTCCTGGGCAGCCAACATTATTCGGATGGCCTGGGGGAGTTTGGCGGATTCTCCTAATCTATTGGGTTGTGGCCAATGGAAATAGCAGAATTCCCCTGTAGAGGGAAGCCACAGTCCTGAGGTGTGGCTCCAGGGGCCCCAGCTTGGATGGTGTGTTGGCCAGGCCTGTGGGGACAGAAGTCTGAAAACACAAACTCAGCTTAGTTTTGGGGATGTATGTATGAAGGCTCGATCTACAGACCGTGAAATTTTCCGGGCTATGAACAAAGGGCGAGTATGTGGCGCTTGCTCAGGCTTTTGTCTCTGGATTTTGTGTCAACGGTGGCCGTGGAATGTCGGAGTGTCCTCAAGGGCCATGGACAATTCTTTCTCTGGTGATTTGGCCTGATCCCAAGTGGTTGGGATCATTCTGTGGATGGGAAGAGTCCTTTATGTATTTTTTTTACCTCAGTTCTCCCACCAAAGAGGGATTCCAGAGTAGAGCCCTGAGTAGGTGTGACTAGACATCTCGAACTCTGGTTGAGATTGGGGGACTAGGGGCTTGGCAAGCCCCATATGTGGGCTGTTGTTCCAGTGACTAAGAGGCTTTACATGAGGATAGGGCTCACGCTGAGGGTCACAATGTGTGTTTGTGCACATTGTGGCCCTCAGGGATAGGTGGGGCCTCATAGTCCATGCTGCTTTCTCCTACAATGAACATTGGACAACATGCCAACCACTAGGTTTCTTGCCAAGGCGAAGGAGAAATTCTGATTCTTGCATCACGTTCACTCCTGAGCAGTGAGTGGAGATAAGGTCTAGGTTCTGAAGGTGAAAACTGAGGTTGGGTAGAGATGATGGCCTAAAGCCATTGTGGGTGTGATATGCTCTGTGTACGGCCAGCTGTCTGGGTGTTGGACTGGAGGTCTGCCCTCAGGCTGTGTCAGACAGGGCTTTAGTGCACAGGCTAGACTGTATAATTGGGGTGTGGTCGAGTGGCATGCAGGTTGTTACTCATTTGGCGTTTCCGGTTAGCCCTATAGGGCAACATTTTTCTTCTGGAGGGCAGGCAGAGTGCTGCATTGTGTCTCCAGAATTGCCAAACTGGAGGGGTGTGGCCAGGATTGTGAGGAAGGAAGTCTGAAAACACAAGCTAGCATCAGTTTTGGGGCCAAGAGCATGGCAGGCCCACTCTGAAGAGGCTGAATCGAGATCTCCTGCAGGTGAGGTCAGGGCGAGTATCAGATGTTGCCTCAAGCTGGAGTTTGTGTCCATGACAGCCCCTTCCTGAAGGGGGTGGGGGCGTCATGAGGCCAGGGAGGTTTCCCTACGCTGGGAGTTGTGAGCTGCTCCCAACTTCAAAGTTTCCTTCTTCAGGACAGTCGAGTACTATTGTATGGTTCCAGGATGCCCCATACAGAAAGACTCGAGAGCAGGGGCCTAAGCATGGATGCCGAGAAACGCCAACTCACCTTCCCATTGCCTGGTGGAGACAAGGCACGCTCAATCTGCGGGCTCTTGGGTGAGCTACCCAGAAGGCTGAGTTTAAATGGACTCTCCTGAGGATGAGTCATAATGTGGGTTGGTGGCCATGGAGACCTTGGAATGTGGCAGTAGCTAAGGGACTCTGCAGGATTCTCCAACCCGAAGGGCTTGACACAACTCCAACAAGGAAGCTTCCCATGTGGAGATGAGAGGTCTTTTGTCTGGTGCCTCAGGAAAGCCCCGTATGCTGGTCTTCGAACCCAGGCCTCTGAGGAGTGATACCTGGACACCAAAGCAAGAGTTCATAATAGGGCCTAGGGGCCTGTCTGGTTCAATCTTCTGTCTCTGCGGATATCTGTCTGTGTGTCTGCATGGAGGTAGTAGTTGCTCAGCTTGTGTCATAATGCCCCTATTTGTCCAGTGTGGCTTGCGGTAGTGGGATGTCCTTGGGGACCTTGAGGTTTCTACTATTTTGTAGAGTTGTGGCCAATGGAATGGGCAGTTTCTTAGGAGAGAGCAGGCACAGTTCTGTGGTGTGGCTCCAGAGACCCCAGCCTGGAGGCTGTGTGGGCCATGGCTGTGCAGACAGACATCCAAAAACCCTAACTCAGCTCAGGTTTGGGGCCGAGGTTACGGCAGGCCTGATCTACAGTCCATGAGGGGAGCTCCTCTGGATATGAAAGAAGGGTGAGAGGGAGGCAGTCGCTCAGGCTTTTGTCTCTGGATGTTTTGTCCACAATGGCCGTTTAATGTAGGAGTTGCCTCATGGGTCGTAGAAGTCTCCCTCTCTGGTAGTTTGTCCAGCCCCCAAGTGTTTGGGGTCATTCTGTGGGAAGGGAAGTGTCCTGTTTTTTGCCTCATATGTCCCCCCAGTAGAGGGATTCTAGAGCATAGCAGTGGGTACTGACAACTGGAATACTCGCCCTCGGGTTAAGCCTGGGGGCCTATGGATATGACAAGCCCCATATGCAGGATCTTGGTCCAGCCACTGAGAGGCGTTACTTTAATACGGGACTCACGCTGCAGGTCACAATGCATGTCTGTGCCCTAGGCGGCCCTCAAGCACTGGCGTGGCCTTTCGGACAATGCAGGTTTTCCCACATTGAACGTTGGACAACATGCCAACCACAAGGTTTCTGGCCATGGGGAAGGAGGAATTCTAATTTCTGCATCACGTTCACCCTGGGCAGTGATTGGAGATAAGGTCTAGGTTCTGAAGCCTGAAAACCGAGGTTGGGAAGAGATGACGACCTACAGCCATAGCGGGTCCTATGTGTCCAGGTTGGGGCCAGCTGTCTGGGTGTCGTTTGGGATGTCTTGTCTCAGGCTGTGCCAGACAGGGCATTAGAATACAGGGTGGGCTGTATAATTGCTTTACAATCGAGTGGCATGCATTAGAAAATCATTTGGGGTTTCTTATTAGAAGCATAGGGCAAAGTTTTTCTTCTGGAGGGCAGGCAGAGTGCTGCATTGTGGCTTCGGAATTCCCAAACTGGAGGGCTTGTGGGCCAGGAGAGTGAGGACGGAAGTCTGAGAACACAAGCTAGGCTTAGGTTTCGGGGCAAGGACATGGCAGCCACACTCTGCAGAGCTGAATTGAGATCTCATGTGTCTGAAGTCAGGTCGAGGATCAGACTTTGGCTCAGGTTTGAGTTTCTGTCCATGTTGGCCCCTTCATGAAGGGGGGACATTATGAGCCCATGGGGGTTTTCCCACTATTGGAGTTGTGAGATGCTCCAAACCGCAAGGATTCCTTCTGTGGGACAATTAAGATTTGTTGGATGGCTCCAGGACGTCTTATAAGGTATTTTTCCAGAACAGGGTTCTAAGTATGGATGCCTGGGCAGTCAGCCTCACAATCCAATTGTCTCCTAGCAACAAGAAACGTTTGATCTGCTGGCTTGGGGTAGCAACAGAGGGGGCTGAGTTGAAATGGACTTTCCTGAGGATGGTCTTAATGTTGGTTTGAGTCCATGGAGACCTTGGTATGGGGCAGTGGCACCAGGGCCCTGAAGGATTCTCCTAACCAGAGGTTATGACAAAGCTCCAATGAGCAAGTTTTCCATGGGGAGACGAGATTTGTTCTTATTGGTGCCTCAGGAAACCACCATATGCTGGTATTGGAAACGAGGCCTCTGAGGAGAGATGCCTAAAAACCAAAGCAATGGATCTGATTAGGGCCTAGGGGCCTGTCCGGTTCAATATTCTTCTCTGGGGACATCTGTTGTCTGAGTGGAGGTAGTTGCTCAGCTGGTTTGAGATCACCCCTGTTTGTCCTGGGCGGCCTACACTAATGGGATGGCCTCGGTGACTTTGGAGGTTTTTCCTCATTTGCAAGGTTGTGGCCAATGGAATGGGAAGAATTCCCTTGAAAGGGAAGCACAGTCCTGAGGTGTGGCTCCAGGGACCCAAGTGTGGAGCGTGTGTGGTCCAGGGCTATTTGGACAAAAGTCTGAAAACACAAACTCCACTTAGGTTGGGGGATGTAGGTATGGCCGGCCCGATCTATAGACCGTGAGGAGAACTCTTCGGGATATGAACAAAGGGCGAATGTGAGGTGCTGGCTCATGCTTTTTTTTTTTTTTTTTTTTTTTTCTGGAAATGTGTCACCGATTGCCATGGAATGTCGGGGTGTCCTCATGGGCCATCGATGAGGCTCCCTTTCTGGGGATTTGACCCGATCCCAAGAGTTTGGGGTCATTCGGTGGGAAGGGAGGAGGCCTTTCTTGTTTTTTTGTTTATTTTTTTTTTATTATTATTTTTTTTACCTAAGGTGGACCACCAAAAGAGGGATTCCAGAGCAGAGTCCTGGGGAGGGGCGACTGGACAACCAGACCTCTGGTTAACATTGGGACCTAAGAACATGGCAAGCCCCATATGTGGGCTCTTGGTCCAGACACTGAGAGGCCTTCCCTGAGGAATGGTCTCACACTGAGTTTCACAATGTGTTTTTGTGCCCAAGGAGCCCCTCAAGTCAGGGCGTGGCCTAATGTACCATGCTGGTTTCTCCTACAGGGAACGTTGCACAATATGGCAACCACAAGTTTTCTGGCCATGGGGAAGATGGAGTTCTAATTTCTGCAACACTTTCACTCCTGGACTGTGATTGGATTTAAGGTCTAGGTTCTGAAGCCTGAAAACTGAGGTTGGGAAGAGATGAAGACCTAAGGCCATGGTGTGGCTGATGTGCTCAGTGTTCGGCCAGCTGTTGAGTGTGGGTTGGGAGGTGCAGGCTCAGGCTGTGGCAGACAGGGAATTAGTGCCCAGGCTAGACTGTATCATTGGGGTGCAGTCGAGTTTCGTGCAGGATGGTACTCATTTGTGGTTACTGGGTAGCCCCAGAGGGCAACGTTTTTCTTCTGGAGGGAAGACACAGTGCCACATAGTGGCTCCAGAATTCCCAAACTGGAAGGCTTGTGGGCCAGGAGTGTGATGAAAAAATTCTGAGAACACAAGCCAGACTTAGATTTCGGGGTGAGGGGACGGCAGGCACCCTCTGCAGAGATGATTCGAGATCCTGTATACCTGAAGACAGAGCTAGGATCAGACGTTGGCTTAGGTCGAAGTTTCTGTCCATGACAGCCCCTTCATGAAGGGGAGGGTGTCACGAGGACATGGAGGTTTTCCCACGATGGGAATTGTGAGATGCTCCAAACCGCAATGATTCCTTCTGTGGGACAGTCGAGACCTGTTGGATGGCTCCAGGACATCCCATAAGGACGTTATCCAGAGCAGGGTTCTAAGGATGGATGCCTGGGCAGCCTGCCTCCCATTCCAGGTGTCTCATAGCGCCAAGGCAAGTTCGATCTGCTGGATCTAGGGGAGCAACCGAGGCGGGTGTGTTGAAATGGGTGAGTTGAGGATGGGTCATAATGTGCATTTGTGTCCATGTAGACCTTGGAATGGGGTGCTTGAACCGGGGCCTTGAGGGATGTTCATAACCGGAGGTTTTGATGGAGCTCTAAAGAGTATGTTTCCTATGTAGAGAAGAGAATTGTTTTGATGAGTGCCTAAGGAATCTCCCATATGCTGGTATTGGAAAACAGGCCTCTGAGGAGAGATGACTGGAATCAAAAGCAATGGATCTGATTAGGGCCTAAGTGCCTGTCCAGTTCAATCTTATTCTATGGGGATATCTGTCTCTGGGTCTGAGTGGAGGTAGTTTCCTAACTTGTGAGAGATCATCCCTGTGTGTCCTGGGCAGCCAACATTATTCGGATGGCCTGGGGGAGTTTGGCGGATTCTCCTAATCTATTGGGTTGTGGCCAATGGAAATAGCAGAATTCCCCTGGAGAGGGAAGCCACAGTCCTGAGGTGTGGCTCCAGGGGCCCCAGCTTGGATGGTGTGTTGGCCAGGCCTGTGGGGACAGAAGTCTGAAAACACAAACTCAGCTTAGTTTTGGGGATGTATGTATGAAGGCTCGATCTACAGACCGTGAGAATTTTCCGGGCTATGAACAAAGGGCGAGTATGTGGCGCTTGCTCAGGCTTTTGTCTCTGGATTTTGTGTCAACGGTGGCCGTGGAATGTCGGAGTGTCCTCAAGGGCCATGTACAATTCTTTCTCTGGTGATTTGGCCTGATCCCAAGTGGTTGGGATCATTCTGTGGATGGGAAGAGTCCTTTATGTATTTTTTTTACCTCAGTTCTCCCACCAAAGAGGGATTCCAGAGTAGAGCCCTGAGTAGGTGTGACTAGACATCTCGAACTCTGGTTGAGATTGGGGGACTAGGGGCTTGGCAAGCCCCATATGTGGGCTGTTGTTCCTGTGACTAAGAGGCTTTACATGAGGATAGGGCTCACGCTGAGGGTCACAATGTGTGTTTGTGCACATTGTGGCCCTCAGGGATAGGTGGGGCCTCATAGTCCATGCTGCTTTCTCCTACAATGAACATTGGACAACATGCCAACCACTAGGTTTCTTGCCAAGGCGAAGGAGAAGTTCTGATTCTTGCATCACGTTCACTCCTGAGCAGTGAGTGGAGATAAGGTCTAGGTTCTGAAGGTGAAAACTGAGGTTGGGTAGAGATGATGGCCTAAAGCCATTGTGGGTGTGATATGCTCTGTGTACGGCCAGCTGTCTGGGTGTTGGACTGGAGGTCTGCCCTCAGGCTGTGTCAGACAGGGCTTTAGTGCACAGGCTAGACTGTATAATTGGGGTGTGGTCGAGTGGCATGCAGGTTGTTACTCATTTGGCGTTTCCGGTTAGCCCTATAGGGCAACATTTTTCTTCTGGAGGGCAGGCAGAGTGCTGCATTGTGTCTCCAGAATTGCCAAACTGGAGGGGTGTGGCCAGGATTGTGAGGAAGGAAGTCTGAAAACACAAGCTAGCATGAGTTTTGGGGCCAAGAGCATGGCAGGCCCACTCTGAAGAGGCTGAATCGAGATCTCCTGCAGGTGAGGTCAGGGCGAGTATCAGATGTTGCCTCAAGCTGGAGTTTGTGTCCATGACGGCCCCTTCCTGAAGGGGGTGGGGGCGTCATGAGGCCAGGGAGGTTTCCCTACGCTGGGAGTTGTGAGCTGCTCCCAACTTCAAAGTTTCCTTCTTCAGGACAGTCGAGTACTATTGTATGGTTCCAGGATGCCCCATACAGAAAGACTCGAGAGCAGGGGCCTAAGCATGGATGCCGAGAAACGCCAACTCACCTTCCCATTGCCTGGTGGAGACAAGGCACGCTCAATCTGCGGGCTCTTGGGTGAGCTACCCAGAAGGCTGAGTTTAAATGGACTCTCCTGAGGATGAGTCATAATGTGGGTTGGTGGCCATGGAGACCTTGGAATGTGGCAGTAGCTAAGGGACTCTGCAGGATTCTCCAACCCGAAGGGCTTGACACAACTCCAACAAGGAAGCTTCCCATGTGGAGATGAGAGGTCTTTTGTCTGGTGCCTCAGGAAAGCCCCGTATGCTGGTCTTCGAACCCAGGCCTCTGAGGAGTGATACCTGGACACCAAAGCAAGAGTTCATAATAGGGCCTAGGGGCCTGTCTGGTTCAATCTTCTGTCTCTGCGGATATCTGTCTGTGTGTCTGCATGGAGGTAGTAGTTGCTCAGCTTGTGTCATAATGCCCCTATTTGTCCAGTGTGGCTTGCGGTAGTGGGATGTCCTTGGGGACCTTGAGGTTTCTACTATTTTGTAGAGTTGTGGCCAATGGAATGGGCAGTTTCTTAGGAGAGAGCAGGCACAGTTCTGTGGTGTGGCTCCAGAGACCCCAGCCTGGAGGCTGTGTGGGCCATGGCTGTGCAGACAGACATCCAAAAACCCTAACTCAGCTCAGGTTTGGGGCCGAGGTTACGGCAGGCCTGATCTACAGTCCATGAGGGGAGCTCCTCTGGATATGAAAGAAGGGTGAGAGGGAGGCAGTCGCTCAGGCTTTTGTCTCTGGATGTTTTGTCCACAATGGCCGTTTAATGTAGGAGTTGCCTCATGGGTCGTAGAAGTCTCCCTCTCTGGTAGTTTGTCCAGCCCCCAAGTGTTTGGGGTCATTCTGTGGGAAGGGAAGTGTCCTGTTTTTTGCCTCATATGTCCCCCCAGTAGAGGGATTCTAGAGCATAGCAGTGGGTACTGACAACTGGAATACTCGCCCTCGGGTTAAGCCTGGGGGCCTATGGATATGACAAGCCCCATATGCAGGATCTTGGTCCAGCCACTGAGAGGCGTTACTTTAATACGGGACTCACGCTGCAGGTCACAATGCATGTCTGTGCCCTAGGCGGCCCTCAAGCACTGGCGTGGCCTTTCGGACAATGCAGGTTTTCCCACATTGAACGTTGGACAACATGCCAACCACAAGGTTTCTGGCCATGGGGAAGGAGGAATTCTAATTTCTGCATCACGTTCACCCTGGGCAGTGATTGGAGATAAGGTCTAGGTTCTGAAGCCTGAAAACCGAGGTTGGGAAGAGATGACGACCTACAGCCATAGCGGGTCCTATGTGTCCAGGTTGGGGCCAGCTGTCTGGGTGTCGTTTGGGATGTCTTGTCTCAGGCTGTGCCAGACAGGGCATTAGAATACAGGGTGGGCTGTATAATTGCTTTACAATCGAGTGGCATGCATTAGAAAATCATTTGGGGTTTCTTATTAGAAGCATAGGGCAAAGTTTTTCTTCTGGAGGGCAGGCAGAGTGCTGCATTGTGGCTTCGGAATTCCCAAACTGGAGGGCTTGTGGGCCAGGAGAGTGAGGACGGAAGTCTGAGAACACAAGCTAGGCTTAGGTTTCGGGGCAAGGACATGGCAGCCACACTCTGCAGAGCTGAATTGAGATCTCATGTGTCTGAAGTCAGGTCGAGGATCAGACTTTGGCTCAGGTTTGAGTTTCTGTCCATGTTGGCCCCTTCATGAAGGGGGGACATTATGAGCCCATGGGGGTTTTCCCACTATTGGAGTTGTGAGATGCTCCAAACCGCAAGGATTCCTTCTGTGGGACAATTAAGATTTGTTGGATGGCTCCAGGACGTCTTATAAGGTATTTTTCCAGAACAGGGTTCTAAGTATGGATGCCTGGGCAGTCAGCCTCACAATCCAATTGTCTCCTAGCAACAAGAAACGTTTGATCTGCTGGCTTGGGGTAGCAACAGAGGGGGCTGAGTTGAAATGGACTTTCCTGAGGATGGTCTTAATGTTGGTTTGAGTCCATGGAGACCTTGGTATGGGGCAGTGGCACCAGGGCCCTGAAGGATTCTCCTAACCAGAGGTTATGACAAAGCTCCAATGAGCAAGTTTTCCATGGGGAGACGAGATTTGTTCTTATTGGTGCCTCAGGAAACCACCATATGCTGGTATTGGAAACGAGGCCTCTGAGGAGAGATGCCTAAAAACCAAAGCAATGGATCTGATTAGGGCCTAGGGGCCTGTCCGGTTCAATATTCTTCTCTGGGGACATCTGTTGTCTGAGTGGAGGTAGTTGCTCAGCTGGTTTGAGATCACCCCTGTTTGTCCTGGGCGGCCTACACTAATGGGATGGCCTCGGTGACTTTGGAGGTTTTTCCTCATTTGCAAGGTTGTGGCCAATGGAATGGGAAGAATTCCCTTGAAAGGGAAGCACAGTCCTGAGGTGTGGCTCCAGGGACCCAAGTGTGGAGCGTGTGTGGTCCAGGGCTATTTGGACAAAAGTCTGAAAACACAAACTCCACTTAGGTTGGGGGATGTAGGTATGGCCGGCCCGATCTATAGACCGTGAGGAGAACTCTTCGGGATATGAACAAAGGGCGAATGTGAGGTGCTGGCTCATGCTTTTTTTTTTTTTTTTTTTTTTCTGGAAATGTGTCACCGATTGCCATGGAATGTCGGGGTGTCCTCATGGGCCATCGATGAGGCTCCCTTTCTGGGGATTTGACCCGATCCCAAGAGTTTGGGGTCATTCGGTGGGAAGGGAGGAGGCCTTTCTTGTTTTTTTGTTTATTTTTTTTTTATTATTATTTTTTTTACCTAAGGTGGACCACCAAAAGAGGGATTCCAGAGCAGAGTCCTGGGGAGGGGCGACTGGACAACCAGACCTCTGGTTAACATTGGGACCTAAGAACATGGCAAGCCCCATATGTGGGCTCTTGGTCCAGACACTGAGAGGCCTTCCCTGAGGAATGGTCTCACACTGAGTTTCACAATGTGTTTTTGTGCCCAAGGAGCCCCTCAAGTCAGGGCGTGGCCTAATGTACCATGCTGGTTTCTCCTACAGGGAACGTTGCACAATATGGCAACCACAAGTTTTCTGGCCATGGGGAAGATGGAGTTCTAATTTCTGCAACACTTTCACTCCTGGACTGTGATTGGATTTAAGGTCTAGGTTCTGAAGCCTGAAAACTGAGGTTGGGAAGAGATGAAGACCTAAGGCCATGGTGTGGCTGATGTGCTCAGTGTTCGGCCAGCTGTTGAGTGTGGGTTGGGAGGTGCAGGCTCAGGCTGTGGCAGACAGGGAATTAGTGCCCAGGCTAGACTGTATCATTGGGGTGCAGTCGAGTTTCGTGCAGGATGGTACTCATTTGTGGTTACTGGGTAGCCCCAGAGGGCAACGTTTTTCTTCTGGAGGGAAGACACAGTGCCACATAGTGGCTCCAGAATTCCCAAACTGGAAGGCTTGTGGGCCAGGAGTGTGATGAAAAAATTCTGAGAACACAAGCCAGACTTAGATTTCGGGGTGAGGGGACGGCAGGCACCCTCTGCAGAGATGATTCGAGATCCTGTATACCTGAAGACAGAGCTAGGATCAGACGTTGGCTTAGGTCGAAGTTTCTGTCCATGACAGCCCCTTCATGAAGGGGAGGGTGTCACGAGGACATGGAGGTTTTCCCACGATGGGAATTGTGAGATGCTCCAAACCGCAATGATTCCTTCTGTGGGACAGTCGAGACCTGTTGGATGGCTCCAGGACATCCCATAAGGACGTTATCCAGAGCAGGGTTCTAAGGATGGATGCCTGGGCAGCCTGCCTCCCATTCCAGGTGTCTCATAGCGCCAAGGCAAGTTCGATCTGCTGGATCTAGGGGAGCAACCGAGGCGGGTGTGTTGAAATGGGTGAGTTGAGGATGGGTCATAATGTGCATTTGTGTCCATGTAGACCTTGGAATGGGGTGCTTGAACCGGGGCCTTGAGGGATGTTCATAACCGGAGGTTTTGATGGAGCTCTAAAGAGTATGTTTCCTATGTAGAGAAGAGAATTGTTTTGATGAGTGCCTAAGGAATCTCCCATATGCTGGTATTGGAAAACAGGCCTCTGAGGAGAGATGACTGGAATCAAAAGCAATGGATCTGATTAGGGCCTAAGTGCCTCTCCAGTTCAATCTTATTCTATGGGGATATCTGTCTCTGGGTCTGAGTGGAGGTAGTTTCCTAACTTGTGAGAGATCATCCCTGTGTGTCCTGGGCAGCCAACATTATTCGGATGGCCTGGGGGAGTTTGGCGGATTCTCCTAATCTATTGGGTTGTGGCCAATGGAAATAGCAGAATTCCCCTGGAGAGGGAAGCCACAGTCCTGAGGTGTGGCTCCAGGGGCCCCAGCTTGGATGGTGTGTTGGCCAGGCCTGTGGGGACAGAAGTCTGAAAACACAAACTCAGCTTAGTTTTGGGGATGTATGTATGAAGGCTCGATCTACAGACCGTGAGAATTTTCCGGGCTATGAACAAAGGGCGAGTATGTGGCGCTTGCTCAGGCTTTTGTCTCTGGATTTTGTGTCAACGGTGGCCGTGGAATGTCGGAGTGTCCTCAAGGGCCATGTACAATTCTTTCTCTGGTGATTTGGCCTGATCCCAAGTGGTTGGGATCATTCTGTGGATGGGAAGAGTCCTTTATGTATTTTTTTTACCTCAGTTCTCCCACCAAAGAGGGATTCCAGAGTAGAGCCCTGAGTAGGTGTGACTAGACATCTCGAACTCTGGTTGAGATTGGGGGACTAGGGGCTTGGCAAGCCCCATATGTGGGCTGTTGTTCCTGTGACTAAGAGGCTTTACATGAGGATAGGGCTCACGCTGAGGGTCACAATGTGTGTTTGTGCACATTGTGGCCCTCAGGGATAGGTGGGGCCTCATAGTCCATGCTGCTTTCTCCTACAATGAACATTGGACAACATGCCAACCACTAGGTTTCTTGCCAAGGCGAAGGAGAAGTTCTGATTCTTGCATCACGTTCACTCCTGAGCAGTGAGTGGAGATAAGGTCTAGGTTCTGAAGGTGAAAACTGAGGTTGGGTAGAGATGATGGCCTAAAGCCATTGTGGGTGTGATATGCTCTGTGTACGGCCAGCTGTCTGGGTGTTGGACTGGAGGTCTGCCCTCAGGCTGTGTCAGACAGGGCTTTAGTGCACAGGCTAGACTGTATAATTGGGGTGTGGTCGAGTGGCATGCAGGTTGTTACTCATTTGGCGTTTCCGGTTAGCCCTATAGGGCAACATTTTTCTTCTGGAGGGCAGGCAGAGTGCTGCATTGTGTCTCCAGAATTGCCAAACTGGAGGGGTGTGGCCAGGATTGTGAGGAAGGAAGTCTGAAAACACAAGCTAGCATGAGTTTTGGGGCCAAGAGCATGGCAGGCCCACTCTGAAGAGGCTGAATCGAGATCTCCTGCAGGTGAGGTCAGGGCGAGTATCAGATGTTGCCTCAAGCTGGAGTTTGTGTCCATGACGGCCCCTTCCTGAAGGGGGTGGGGGCGTCATGAGGCCAGGGAGGTTTCCCTACGCTGGGAGTTGTGAGCTGCTCCCAACTTCAAAGTTTCCTTCTTCAGGACAGTCGAGTACTATTGTATGGTTCCAGGATGCCCCATACAGAAAGACTCGAGAGCAGGGGCCTAAGCATGGATGCCGAGAAACGCCAACTCACCTTCCCATTGCCTGGTGGAGACAAGGCACGCTCAATCTGCGGGCTCTTGGGTGAGCTACCCAGAAGGCTGAGTTTAAATGGACTCTCCTGAGGATGAGTCATAATGTGGGTTGGTGGCCATGGAGACCTTGGAATGTGGCAGTAGCTAAGGGACTCTGCAGGATTCTCCAACCCGAAGGGCTTGACACAACTCCAACAAGGAAGCTTCCCATGTGGAGATGAGAGGTCTTTTGTCTGGTGCCTCAGGAAAGCCCCGTATGCTGGTCTTCGAACCCAGGCCTCTGAGGAGTGATACCTGGACACCAAAGCAAGAGTTCATAATAGGGCCTAGGGGCCTGTCTGGTTCAATCTTCTGTCTCTGCGGATATCTGTCTGTGTGTCTGCATGGAGGTAGTAGTTGCTCAGCTTGTGTCATAATGCCCCTATTTGTCCAGTGCGGCTTGCGGTAGTGGGATGTCCTTGGGGACCTTGAGGTTTCTACTATTTTGTAGAGTTGTGGCCAATGGAATGGGCAGTTTCTTAGGAGAGAGCAGGCACAGTTCTGTGGTGTGGCTCCAGAGACCCCAGCCTGGAGGCTGTGTGGGCCATGGCTGTGCAGACAGACATCCAAAAACCCTAACTCAGCTCAGGTTTGGGGCCGAGGTTACGGCAGGCCTGATCTACAGTCCATGAGGGGAGCTCCTCTGGATATGAAAGAAGGGTGAGAGGGAGGCAGTCGCTCAGGCTTTTGTCTCTGGATGTTTTGTCCACAATGGCCGTTTAATGTAGGAGTTGCCTCATGGGTCGTAGAAGTCTCCCTCTCTGGTAGTTTGTCCAGCCCCCAAGTGTTTGGGGTCATTCTGTGGGAAGGGAAGTGTCCTGTTTTTTGCCTCATATGTCCCCCCAGTAGAGGGATTCTAGAGCATAGCAGTGGGTACTGACAACTGGAATACTCGCCCTCGGGTTAAGCCTGGGGGCCTATGGATATGACAAGCCCCATATGCAGGATCTTGGTCCAGCCACTGAGAGGCGTTACTTTAATACGGGACTCACGCTGCAGGTCACAATGCATGTCTGTGCCCTAGGCGGCCCTCAAGCACTGGCGTGGCCTTTCGGACAATGCAGGTTTTCCCACATTGAACGTTGGACAACATGCCAACCACAAGGTTTCTGGCCATGGGGAAGGAGGAATTCTAATTTCTGCATCACGTTCACCCTGGGCAGTGATTGGAGATAAGGTCTAGGTTCTGAAGCCTGAAAACCGAGGTTGGGAAGAGATGACGACCTACAGCCATAGCGGGTCCTATGTGTCCAGGTTGGGGCCAGCTGTCTGGGTGTCGTTTGGGATGTCTTGTCTCAGGCTGTGCCAGACAGGGCATTAGAATACAGGGTGGGCTGTATAATTGCTTTACAATCGAGTGGCATGCATTAGAAAATCATTTGGGGTTTCTTATTAGAAGCATAGGGCAAAGTTTTTCTTCTGGAGGGCAGGCAGAGTGCTGCATTGTGGCTTCGGAATTCCCAAACTGGAGGGCTTGTGGGCCAGGAGAGTGAGGACGGAAGTCTGAGAACACAAGCTAGGCTTAGGTTTCGGGGCAAGGACATGGCAGCCACACTCTGCAGAGCTGAATTGAGATCTCATGTGTCTGAAGTCAGGTCGAGGATCAGACTTTGGCTCAGGTTTGAGTTTCTGTCCATGTTGGCCCCTTCATGAAGGGGGGACATTATGAGCCCATGGGGGTTTTCCCACTATTGGAGTTGTGAGATGCTCCAAACCGCAAGGATTCCTTCTGTGGGACAATTAAGATTTGTTGGATGGCTCCAGGACGTCTTATAAGGTATTTTTCCAGAACAGGGTTCTAAGTATGGATGCCTGGGCAGTCAGCCTCACAATCCAATTGTCTCCTAGCAACAAGAAACGTTTGATCTGCTGGCTTGGGGTAGCAACAGAGGGGGCTGAGTTGAAATGGACTTTCCTGAGGATGGTCTTAATGTTGGTTTGAGTCCATGGAGACCTTGGTATGGGGCAGTGGCACCAGGGCCCTGAAGGATTCTCCTAACCAGAGGTTATGACAAAGCTCCAATGAGCAAGTTTTCCATGGGGAGACGAGATTTGTTCTTATTGGTGCCTCAGGAAACCACCATATGCTGGTATTGGAAACGAGGCCTCTGAGGAGAGATGCCTAAAAACCAAAGCAATGGATCTGATTAGGGCCTAGGGGCCTGTCCGGTTCAATATTCTTCTCTGGGGACATCTGTTGTCTGAGTGGAGGTAGTTGCTCAGCTGGTTTGAGATCACCCCTGTTTGTCCTGGGCGGCCTACACTAATGGGATGGCCTCGGTGACTTTGGAGGTTTTTCCTCATTTGCAAGGTTGTGGCCAATGGAATGGGAAGAATTCCCTTGAAAGGGAAGCACAGTCCTGAGGTGTGGCTCCAGGGACCCAAGTGTGGAGCGTGTGTGGTCCAGGGCTATTTGGACAAAAGTCTGAAAACACAAACTCCACTTAGGTTGGGGGATGTAGGTATGGCCGGCCCGATCTATAGACCGTGAGGAGAACTCTTCGGGATATGAACAAAGGGCGAATGTGAGGTGCTGGCTCATGCTTTTTTTTTTTTTTTTTTTTTTCTGGAAATGTGTCACCGATTGCCATGGAATGTCGGGGTGTCCTCATGGGCCATCGATGAGGCTCCCTTTCTGGGGATTTGACCCGATCCCAAGAGTTTGGGGTCATTCTGTGGGAAGGGAGGAGGCCTTTCTTGTTTTTTTGTTTATTTTTTTTTTATTATTATTTTTTTTACCTAAGGTGGACCACCAAAAGAGGGATTCCAGAGCAGAGTCCTGGGGAGGGGCGACTGGACAACCAGACCTCTGGTTAACATTGGGACCTAAGAACATGGCAAGCCCCATATGTGGGCTCTTGGTCCAGACACTGAGAGGCCTTCCCTGAGGAATGGTCTCACACTGAGTTTCACAATGTGTTTTTGTGCCCAAGGAGCCCCTCAAGTCAGGGCGTGGCCTAATGTACCATGCTGGTTTCTCCTACAGGGAACGTTGCACAATATGGCAACCACAAGTTTTCTGGCCATGGGGAAGATGGAGTTCTAATTTCTGCAACACTTTCACTCCTGGACTGTGATTGGATTTAAGGTCTAGGTTCTGAAGCCTGAAAACTGAGGTTGGGAAGAGATGAAGACCTAAGGCCATGGTGTGGCTGATGTGCTCAGTGTTCGGCCAGCTGTTGAGTGTGGGTTGGGAGGTGCAGGCTCAGGCTGTGGCAGACAGGGAATTAGTGCCCAGGCTAGACTGTATCATTGGGGTGCAGTCGAGTTTCGTGCAGGATGGTACTCATTTGTGGTTACTGGGTAGCCCCAGAGGGCAACGTTTTTCTTCTGGAGGGAAGACACAGTGCCACATAGTGGCTCCAGAATTCCCAAACTGGAAGGCTTGTGGGCCAGGAGTGTGATGAAAAAATTCTGAGAACACAAGCCAGACTTAGATTTCGGGGTGAGGGGACGGCAGGCACCCTCTGCAGAGATGATTCGAGATCCTGTATACCTGAAGACAGAGCTAGGATCAGACGTTGGCTTAGGTCGAAGTTTCTGTCCATGACAGCCCCTTCATGAAGGGGAGGGTGTCACGAGGACATGGAGGTTTTCCCACGATGGGAATTGTGAGATGCTCCAAACCGCAATGATTCCTTCTGTGGGACAGTCGAGACCTGTTGGATGGCTCCAGGACATCCCATAAGGACGTTATCCAGAGCAGGGTTCTAAGGATGGATGCCTGGGCAGCCTGCCTCCCATTCCAGGTGTCTCATAGCGCCAAGGCAAGTTCGATCTGCTGGATCTAGGGGAGCAACCGAGGCGGGTGTGTTGAAATGGGTGAGTTGAGGATGGGTCATAATGTGCATTTGTGTCCATGTAGACCTTGGAATGGGGTGCTTGAACCGGGGCCTTGAGGGATGTTCATAACCGGAGGTTTTGATGGAGCTCTAAAGAGTATGTTTCCTATGTAGAGAAGAGAATTGTTTTGATGAGTGCCTAAGGAATCTCCCATATGCTGGTATTGGAAAACAGGCCTCTGAGGAGAGATGACTGGAATCAAAAGCAATGGATCTGATTAGGGCCTAAGTGCCTCTCCAGTTCAATCTTATTCTATGGGGATATCTGTCTCTGGGTCTGAGTGGAGGTAGTTTCCTAACTTGTGAGAGATCATCCCTGTGTGTCCTGGGCAGCCAACATTATTCGGATGGCCTGGGGGAGTTTGGCGGATTCTCCTAATCTATTGGGTTGTGGCCAATGGAAATAGCAGAATTCCCCTGGAGAGGGAAGCCACAGTCCTGAGGTGTGGCTCCAGGGGCCCCAGCTTGGATGGTGTGTTGGCCAGGCCTGTGGGGACAGAAGTCTGAAAACACAAACTCAGCTTAGTTTTGGGGATGTATGTATGAAGGCTCGATCTACAGACCGTGAGAATTTTCCGGGCTATGAACAAAGGGCGAGTATGTGGCGCTTGCTCAGGCTTTTGTCTCTGGATTTTGTGTCAACGGTGGCCGTGGAATGTCGGAGTGTCCTCAAGGGCCATGGACAATTCTTTCTCTGGTGATTTGGCCTGATCCCAAGTGGTTGGGATCATTCTGTGGATGGGAAGAGTCCTTTATGTATTTTTTTTACCTCAGTTCTCCCACCAAAGAGGGATTCCAGAGTAGAGCCCTGAGTAGGTGTGACTAGACATCTCGAACTCTGGTTGAGATTGGGGGACTAGGGGCTTGGCAAGCCCCATATGTGGGCTGTTGTTCCTGTGACTAAGAGGCTTTACATGAGGATAGGGCTCACGCTGAGGGTCACAATGTGTGTTTGTGCACATTGTGGCCCTCAGGGATAGGTGGGGCCTCATAGTCCATGCTGCTTTCTCCTACAATGAACATTGGACAACATGCCAACCACTAGGTTTCTTGCCAAGGCGAAGGAGAAGTTCTGATTCTTGCATCACGTTCACTCCTGAGCAGTGAGTGGAGATAAGGTCTAGGTTCTGAAGGTGAAAACTGAGGTTGGGTAGAGATGATGGCCTAAAGCCATTGTGGGTGTGATATGCTCTGTGTACGGCCAGCTGTCTGGGTGTTGGACTGAGGTCTGCCCTCAGGCTGTGTCAGACAGGGCTTTAGTGCACAGGCTAGACTGTATAATTGGGGTGTGGTCGAGTGGCATGCTGGTTGTTACTCATTTGGCGTTTCCGGTTAGCCCTATAGGGCAACATTTTTCTTCTGGAGGGCAGGCAGAGTGCTGCATTGTGTCTCCAGAATTGCCAAACTGGAGGGGTGTGGCCAGGATTGTGAGGAAGGAAGTCTGAAAACACAAGCTAGCATCAGTTTTGGGGCCAAGAGCATGGCAGGCCCACTCTGAAGAGGCTGAATCGAGATCTCCTGCAGGTGAGGTCAGGGCGAGTATCAGATGTTGCCTCAAGCTGGAGTTTGTGTCCATGACGGCCCCTTCCTGAAGGGGGTGGGGGCGTCATGAGGCCAGGGAGGTTTCCCTACGCTGGGAGTTGTGAGCTGCTCCCAACTTCAAAGTTTCCTTCTTCAGGACAGTCGAGTACTATTGTATGGTTCCAGGATGCCCCATACAGAAAGACTCGAGAGCAGGGGCCTAAGCATGGATGCCGAGAAACGCCAACTCACCTTCCCATTGCCTGGTGGAGACAAGGCACGCTCAATCTGCGGGCTCTTGGGTGAGCTACCCAGAAGGCTGAGTTTAAATGGACTCTCCTGAGGATGAGTCATAATGTGGGTTGGTGGCCATGGAGACCTTGGAATGTGGCAGTAGCTAAGGGACTCTGCAGGATTCTCCAACCCGAAGGGCTTGACACAACTCCAACAAGGAAGCTTCCCATGTGGAGATGAGAGGTCTTTTGTCTGGTGCCTCAGGAAAGCCCCGTATGCTGGTCTTCGAACCCAGGCCTCTGAGGAGTGATACGTGGACACCAAAGCAAGAGTTCATAATAGGGCCTAGGGGCCTGTCTGGTTCAATCTTCTGTCTCTGCGGATATCTGTCTGTGTGTCTGCATGGAGGTAGTAGTTGCTCAGCTTGTGTCATAATGCCCCTATTTGTCCAGTGCGGCTTGCGGTAGTGGGATGTCCTTGGGGACCTTGAGGTTTCTACTATTTTGTAGAGTTGTGGCCAATGGAATGGGCAGTTTCTTAGGAGAGAGCAGGCACAGTTCTGTGGTGTGGCTCCAGAGACCCCAGCCTGGAGGCTGTGTGGGCCATGGCTGTGCAGACAGACATCCAAAAACCCTAACTCAGCTCAGGTTTGGGGCCGAGGTTACGGCAGGCCTGATCTACAGTCCATGAGGGGAGCTCCTCTGGATATGAAAGAAGGGTGAGAGGGAGGCAGTCGCTCAGGCTTTTGTCTCTGGATGTTTTGTCCACAATGGCCGTTTAATGTAGGAGTTGCCTCATGGGTCGTAGAAGTCTCCCTCTCTGGTAGTTTGTCCAGCCCCCAAGTGTTTGGGGTCATTCTGTGGGAAGGGAATTGTCCTGTTTTTTGCCTCATATGTCCCCCCAGTAGAGGGATTCTAGAGCATAGCAGTGGGTACTGACAACTGGAATACTCGCCCTCGGGTTAAGCCTGGGGGCCTATGGATATGACAAGCCCCATATGCAGGATCTTGGTCCAGCCACTGAGAGGCGTTACTTTAATACGGGACTCACGCTGCAGGTCACAATGCATGTCTGTGCCCTAGGCGGCCCTCAAGCACTGGCGTGGCCTTTCGGACAATGCAGGTTTTCCCACATTGAACGTTGGACAACATGCCAACCACAAGGTTTCTGGCCATGGGGAAGGAGGAATTCTAATTTCTGCATCACGTTCACCCTGGGCAGTGATTGGAGATAAGGTCTAGGTTCTGAAGCCTGAAAACCGAGGTTGGGAAGAGATGACGACCTACAGCCATAGCGGGTCCTATGTGTCCAGGTTGGGGCCAGCTGTCTGGGTGTCGTTTGGGATGTCTTGTCTCAGGCTGTGCCAGACAGGGCATTAGAATACAGGGTGGGCTGTATAATTGCTTTACAATCGAGTGGCATGCATTAGAAAATCATTTGGGGTTTCTTATTAGAAGCATAGGGCAAAGTTTTTCTTCTGGAGGGCAGGCAGAGTGCTGCATTGTGGCTTCGGAATTCCCAAACTGGAGGGCTTGTGGGCCAGGAGAGTGAGGACGGAAGTCTGAGAACACAAGCTAGGCTTAGGTTTCGGGGCAAGGACATGGCAGCCACACTCTGCAGAGCTGAATTGAGATCTCATGTGTCTGAAGTCAGGTCGAGGATCAGACTTTGGCTCAGGTTTGAGTTTCTGTCCATGTTGGCCCCTTCATGAAGGGGGGACATTATGAGCCCATGGGGGTTTTCCCACTATTGGAGTTGTGAGATGCTCCAAACCGCAAGGATTCCTTCTGTGGGACAATTAAGATTTGTTGGATGGCTCCAGGACGTCTTATAAGGTATTTTTCCAGAACAGGGTTCTAAGTATGGATGCCTGGGCAGTCAGCCTCACAATCCAATTGTCTCCTAGCAACAAGAAACGTTTGATCTGCTGGCTTGGGGTAGCAACAGAGGGGGCTGAGTTGAAATGGACTTTCCTGAGGATGGTCTTAATGTTGGTTTGAGTCCATGGAGACCTTGGTATGGGGCAGTGGCACCAGGGCCCTGAAGGATTCTCCTAACCAGAGGTTATGACAAAGCTCCAATGAGCAAGTTTTCCATGGGGAGACGAGATTTGTTCTTATTGGTGCCTCAGGAAACCACCATATGCTGGTATTGGAAACGAGGCCTCTGAGGAGAGATGCCTAAAAACCAAAGCAATGGATCTGATTAGGGCCTAGGGGCCTGTCCGGTTCAATATTCTTCTCTGGGGACATCTGTTGTCTGAGTGGAGGTAGTTGCTCAGCTGGTTTGAGATCACCCCTGTTTGTCCTGGGCGGCCTACACTAATGGGATGGCCTCGGTGACTTTGGAGGTTTTTCCTCATTTGCAAGGTTGTGGCCAATGGAATGGGAAGAATTCCCTTGAAAGGGAAGCACAGTCCTGAGGTGTGGCTCCAGGGACCCAAGTGTGGAGCGTGTGTGGTCCAGGGCTATTTGGACAAAAGTCTGAAAACACAAACTCCACTTAGGTTGGGGGATGTAGGTATGGCCGGCCCGATCTATAGACCGTGAGGAGAACTCTTCGGGATATGAACAAAGGGCGAATGTGAGGTGCTGGCTCATGCTTTTTTTTTTTTTTTTTTTTTTTTTTTCTGGAAATGTGTCACCGATTGCCATGGAATGTCGGGGTGTCCTCATGGGCCATCGATGAGGCTCCCTTTCTGGGGATTTGACCCGATCCCAAGAGTTTGGGGTCATTCTGTGGGAAGGGAGGAGGCCTTTCTTGTTTTTTTGTTTATTTTTTTATTATTATTATTTTTTTTACCTAAGGTGGACCACCAAAAGAGGGATTCCAGAGCAGAGTCCTGGGGAGGGGCGACTGGACAACCAGACCTCTGGTTAACATTGGGACCTAAGAACATGGCAAGCCCCATATGTGGGCTCTTGGTCCAGACACTGAGAGGCCTTCCCTGAGGAATGGTCTCACACTGAGTTTCACAATGTGTTTTTGTGCCCAAGGAGCCCCTCAAGTCAGGGCGTGGCCTAATGTACCATGCTGGTTTCTCCTACAGGGAACGTTGCACAATATGGCAACCACAAGTTTTCTGGCCATGGGGAAGATGGAGTTCTAATTTCTGCAACACTTTCACTCCTGGACTGTGATTGGATTTAAGGTCTAGGTTCTGAAGCCTGAAAACTGAGGTTGGGAAGAGATGAAGACCTAAGGCCATGGTGTGGCTGATGTGCTCAGTGTTCGGCCAGCTGTTGAGTGTGGGTTGGGAGGTGCAGGCTCAGGCTGTGGCAGACAGGGAATTAGTGCCCAGGCTAGACTGTATCATTGGGGTGCAGTCGAGTTTCGTGCAGGATGGTACTCATTTGTGGTTACTGGGTAGCCCCAGAGGGCAACGTTTTTCTTCTGGAGGGAAGACACAGTGCCACATAGTGGCTCCAGAATTCCCAAACTGGAAGGCTTGTGGGCCAGGAGTGTGATGAAAAAATTCTGAGAACACAAGCCAGACTTAGATTTCGGGGTGAGGGGACGGCAGGCACCCTCTGCAGAGATGATTCGAGATCCTGTATACCTGAAGACAGAGCTAGGATCAGACGTTGGCTTAGGTCGAAGTTTCTGTCCATGACAGCCCCTTCATGAAGGGGAGGGTGTCACGAGGACATGGAGGTTTTCCCACGATGGGAATTGTGAGATGCTCCAAACCGCAATGATTCCTTCTGTGGGACAGTCGAGACCTGTTGGATGGCTCCAGGACATCCCATAAGGACGTTATCCAGAGCAGGGTTCTAAGGATGGATGCCTGGGCAGCCTGCCTCCCATTCCAGGTGTCTCATAGCGCCAAGGCAAGTTCGATCTGCTGGATCTAGGGGAGCAACCGAGGCGGGTGTGTTGAAATGGGTGAGTTGAGGATGGGTCATAATGTGCATTTGTGTCCATGTAGACCTTGGAATGGGGTGCTTGAACCGGGGCCTTGAGGGATGTTCATAACCGGAGGTTTTGATG